>NC_135435.1:20314154-20589154 GCF_051991255.1 Vanacampus margaritifer | reverse complement strand
ATGTGGAACAAGTGAGGTGTTTACTTTTGCAAGCCATTAAAAATCCAAAAGGTTCATTAAATTTCTTGTAACAATCACATAATGAAACATCTAACAGCAGGCGAACGTCGTTGGCATCCCATTGACACTGGCAGTTTGCAAATAAATCAATGCTTTAGTGTCCTTGTGAAGAGTGTTGTTCACAACACCGCGACCCAATAACACATTTGTTCTGCATTAGTGTGTGCGCGTGTGTGTGAATGTGTGTTGTGTTGAAGGAGTTGAAGAGTCACTTCCTGTGTGAGAGTCCTTGAAGTTTGGAGAATCTCCCCTAATCCTTCAGTAAGTTGAGAGTTAGCACTTGTGAGTGTCACTTCATGCGTGTAATGCCTGCGGATTATTTTCTATCCACATTAAATGGACAAGAAAAAAAAAAGCAGAAATGCAATATGGAGGCAGGGAAGTGTGGAGGGAACTCTGTGGAGATTTTAAGTAAACGTGCATTTTCTTTCACAATGTAATAAAGTTCTTTAGGTGTCTTGATCAAATGTTTCTAACAGGGGATGTCAGGCAACTGAGGATTCAGTGATGCAAAATTAGCAACATTTCTACCTGACTGGTACATTTAGCACCTCTGATTTTAACTGATTGCACATTCCAAAGAATCAAACCAATAACATTTTGTGTAATAGTAAAACTCGATTACGGAGACGTCATGCCACTAACGTTACAGCTGTGGCTAAGTGAGGGGCGTGGCTTTTATCAGACTTGAGTAAGGGAGGGACTAGTGAAATTACGCTATATTCAAATCTAGCTAGCATCTAACTGCTAACGCCCCCTTTAATTCACTTGTTTTACAATTCAGTTTGCAAATGTAGGCCAACAGAAAAGCGCTTGCTGACCCCGACCCGCCCACCACTGCGGGAACCTCAAACTGTCATGTCAGACATGTGGCAATGTGTTACATAGTCCTGTTATGTCGTACTGACAACAAACATGTTTCATCATCACACACACCTTTGTGACAATGTAACTTACTGATGTTATAACGTGACAGATGCACAATCAACACGACGCCGCCGCAAGAGAAAGCGCGTTTTGATGCTACAGTCCCCCGCTGAGCTAGCAAACTGTTGCCGTGTATGCCGTACACACACACAAAAAAAGCAAAGAACACCTGCATACGTCCTCACAGGCTGACAGAGGCACCCAAAGGCGCCCCCAGAGAGGACAACAGTAAATGAAGCTCACACTCTGAAATCCATCAGGCACGCTCACACACTTGGCCTCCCGACGGACGCCGGTCGCATCTGTCCGCCGCGGTGAGTGAGAAACAATTACGCCGTGAGGAAAAAGACGCCTGCCAACATTTTTTGCACCCCCCCCAATTCTCCTCTCCTCCTAGTGGACTTGCGATTGTGGTCATGGTGAAAAGATGTCTTCCTAGTATATGAAAAGTCTCAAATGCGCATCCACCAGAGGACCTGTGGAGGCCTGTCAATGCAGCCCAGTGTCGTTCCCACAATGCTCGTTGGAGATTCGTCCATTTTTGTCTGCGCGCACACCAAACGGCTCTCAGAAACACAATGGACAAAAAGTAACTGAGGCTGGTTTTGGACCACTCTGTGCGTGTGTGACACAGCCCAGGAGACTACAGCACACTTTTTGTGAGCCAAAATAAAAAATAGAATAAAATAAAAAGCTCAACTATGAGCCAGGAAGGAGCAGTAACATAGCAAAGGGTTGCCAGCCAGAGCTGGCCAAAAGCATAAACCAACTAAGCAGCTGCTTGGGACCTCCTGGCCACTAGAGGGCCCCCAAAAGGCATAAGAATTGTTTCCCCCAACCACCACATTAACTCACGGCCATTGACAGCTATAGACGTCAAAAATTCATTTGAACTATATCTATTAGTAAAACCTAGATTTTTTTTTGTACATTTAGAACAGATATAAAATTTGTGATTAATCATGAGTTAACTAGTGAAGTAATGCGAATAATTACGATTGCGAATTGTAATCGCCTGATTTCTTTTTTTTCCTCCTTTTTTTTTAAATATTTTTTTAAAGAAAAGATTATTAAAAATTAGGGGCGTCAGGCGAGTACTATTTTTAATTGTAATTAATCGCATGACTTCACTAGTTAACTCACGCAATTAAACACTGTTTCCACTTGATCTTACCTACTGATGATGAGAAAATGGGGCTTCAGTATCTTGCTCAAGAAGGACACTTCGAGATCGGGACAAGGGTTGAGGATTGAACCCACAACCTTCAGGTTGGGAGACGACCACTCTATGACTGAGGCATGCCGACCCAAAGTCATTTAAGAAATTTCAAGTACTGCTTTGCCACCATCTTGTGGCATTATTGGTAATTCTAAACCTTTTGGTGGGGGGTATCACGTAGTTGCATATTTTCACTTGTGACACGGTTCGTTCCATATCAGATTTTACGATCTTTAGCATGGTGGATACTTAAAAATGTTTAACATCTTAATCAGTGTTTAACAGTTACGTGTATTCTTTTTTCTTTTCTTTTTTTACGTGTGCCTGTGGGCGGACTCAAGGGGGCCAACCAGCTTCCAGTTTGCTGGAAAATAAGAAAGAAACTGAAATAGGAGAAATGAGGCTAACTGTTAGCCTACCTGATAACTACATTGCGGTTGCAAACGCTTCTCATTTTTAATTGTGGTGAATGACTTGTGTAACCACCTCTCTAACCTACAGCGTACAACTTCAGGTCCCGTTAGCTATCATTACGTTTCACGTCACTATCAATTAATCTGTGGCCTGGCCTAACTCGGTGTTGACCACACGGATTTATAAATGGCAATATTGAACGAGATTAAAGTTTACGATTGTTTGCCAAAGCAGATTGGAGAGAAAACTTTCATCAGATAAATGGAAATTTGTGTGCCACTTTCTCATTCCGGATCGTTCCTGTTTTCAAGCTTTTTAGTTATTATTATCAGAATAGTTGCCCTATCATGATATTCAAGCAATCTTTTTCAAAATTATTGCAAATACCCTTTTTTTTTTTTTTTTGCCTTTCAGATCTAGAACATGAAGTATATTGAAGGTTATTGAGCTTTCACTACTACACTGATGGTGACATCGGGAGGAATTCCAATAGTAGAGAAGTAAGCATCTTCTTCTTCTTCTTGTTCATGCGCGCACAAGTTTCAGCAAAGGACAGCTTGTCAGCGTTACCCCGCGATGGCTCATGACAACGCCGGTCTCTGCCACCGCGACTAAACAGACCTTGTTTGCGACGGCTGCCACAACGCCTCGAACATTCCGCTCGGCGTATCCAAGGCGACAGATCGGCTTGTGTGTGTTTGCTTTGAGGCGGAACACATGGCCGGACCGCCGCCTGTCGCTGAGGAAACTGAGCCCGTGTCGTACACCAGTTCTGTCCCTCATCGTACAGTCAAACACTACCACCTAATTACGGAAATCCATTGTATGAGTAGCTTCCGGAGCTATAAAAGTCATGTGTCATTATGGATCCCTAAAGATATCATCAGCCAGTGGAACATCTAACGTAAAAAAAAGAACAGAAATGCGAGAAGAGGAATGAACGTGAAGTTATGTAAAGCTGTGAGACTCAAAAGTGGTAAGACTCCAGCATCACCATATGCTTGCATGTTCACTTATCAAAGTCCCGATCGGGTGTTCAGTGGTTGACTTCTTTTTCAACTTATAAAAGAATAAAGTGTGAGACTCATCTGCATCTCATATCGTCTTCAGATGATCTACGGTTGTGATTCTCCAAGTGTAGTACGGGTACCACTAGGGTTAGTCAGTCTCCCTCCAGTGATATGTGAAAAAGCACTGAATTAAATGTTCAAAATCTGCATGATATTAAGAGTATCTTAAATCCCACTATAGTTGAAACACAGCATTCTGAATAATATTGTGTTTTGGATTATAAATTAATCAGCAAACGCCACCTGTGTTTATCAATCTCAGGCTGCAGCTATTTTGTCAGTTGCCGTCGACTGAAAATGACACTACAGTTGCTCAGGGTTCAGGTAACGGTCGTAACCTGAGCAACAGTGATGTCATTTTCAGTTGACAGCAAATGGCAAAATGGCCGCCCACTGAGATAGATTAAAAAAATAAATAAAAAATGGGTGGATTTTGCTGCTTAATTTAAATTCCACAAATGTGAAACTAATCAGAATAATATATTGTAAAAAAAAAAAACAACTTCCCTTTTAACTACAATATTTGCATGTAATCTTTTAGAACTGTTCATTTTCAATTTTCAAATATTTATTTTGGCACAATTTTAATTTAACTTACATGCAATTATCTCTCTTTCCTCTCTATCCACTCTCTCGCTCTCTCACTGTCTTTCCCCACCTCCGCTGTCTAGCATTTGCTCATGCGGGATTCAGTTGGTCTCATGGTGTTGACGTGTGACGAGCACGTCTCTCGACTTGCTGTGTACGTAAAGTGCCTTAAGATAACATCTGCGCTGAATTAAAGCATGTGAGGATATGCAGTGCAGATAATGGATAATAGATTTTATCATTGACGGTATTTAAGTTCTGACAATAAAGACGACACCTGTTACACTAAATTGTGTGTCTTCTTTTATGGGAATAATAAAAGTCTTAGTGGACATATTTTGAGCAGAGTACTTTTACTGTACTTACATTATTTCCCAAAGGAAAATATGTTTCTAATTCGAACAAAAGGCAACATGGCCACTTTGTAGAACAGATATGGGGCCTCTTACTCATTCCTCGAAGCACGTGAAAACATGAACATTAAATCCATTCATATGTTATTGATCTCTCCCATAATCATCTTTCACGCAACCTTAGCTAAACAACAAATGGCTTCTGCGACTGGAGCTCAGTCAGTCCAAACGGAAGCAGGACAATTGTCAAATGTCATTCTTACCGTAAACGCCTTGGCAGCGGGCAAGGGGATAGACGCTAGAAAACAACAAAATCCACAAAAGTTCCATGTTCAGCTGCTCTCCGTCATAACCTAAACAAAGAAAAAGAGAGGACATCCTGTCACTTTTAAAAGCTGAGTGATTGCTGTCACACACATAAAAAAAAATGAAATAACTATACAGTAAGCCTTTTTGGCCAATTGTTTTTTTTCCCCCTCCATTCTAAACCTATAAGCCGTGAAAGTAATATTCCCGAACAAGCTCCCACTGCACGGCCTACAACATTTCATTCAATTTATAGGGCGGGTAATTCAATCACAAATGGTGGATTATAGGAAGCTTACAAGCCAGGCATGTTAGAGCATCAGACATGCATTGTATTTGGGAGCACTTTAGCGTGACTGTCCTCTGGTCATTGTGAAGTACAGGTGGTCCGGGTCAGTGCGGAAGTTGGACTGCAGTAATCATAGGGGGATGTTATGCACTCCACCAAAGACACAGATTTGGTAAAGAGTCTAAAAACATGAACATCCTCAAAGGACATAACATTAGGTACATTTGCACATGCTAGTGGCTTCAAAATGTGCTTGTTTCTGTTTGACACTGTCAGAGATGTCACGATTTTTTTTTTTAAATGTGGAGCTGTTCCTGGACCACTACTAAGCAGTGCAGTTCCACCCCGTGAGCAAAACAGCAGCAACCTAAGTGTGTTTAATTGTTTTTGTACTTACTTGAAGCTCAAAAAAGGTTGCCAAAACATTAGGAACACCGTGATGCATTGCACGTTGTCACATACGCAACCACAATCATAAACATGGTGTTAAATTAAGTTGATCTAAAATGAGCATGTCAGCCTTTATCCAATCAGTGAGCTGATGATCATCAGGTGTGCTGAGGGGGACTGGAGTGACGATTATTTATTTTACTACACATCAAACATGTTTGCTAAACTATCTACAGTACGCCAGTGGCTAATAGTGACAGGAAGAGTTTGTAATTATGTGTATGCAGTTTGGTGGTGTGATATGAGATTTTTTTTTTTTATGTAAAACATGTGCCTTGACTCAATATAGTTTATAAAGCACCATTAATCTTGTTGTATTTTTGTGAATCTAGCTCTTGAAATTGAAGTGTGCAGTTGTCCCTAATGTTGTGACCGGAGATTTTTCCTGTTACTTCGTCTGTTGGGAAACCACAAAAACTGTAAGGTGGAAATACTTTTTCCTCAACGAATATGACTCTGAGGTTGTAAAGCACTGTAATCAAAGTTTTTTTTGTTTTTAATTACTGCTAAATATTCACGCGAGTTTCAAAGATAGCGCTGCACAGCATGACGCCCAAACGTCGCATGTTTGATCACTCAACACATTCTACTGAAGGGAATTTCCACCCCCAAAAAAAAACATTTTAAATGCATGCAAAAGTGCGTAAAGATTCATACTGTGCGTAAATCGTGGATACGCGAGGAAGAGTAGCTGTCCAGTCGGTGTGTGTGCTCAGTGGGAGCCGTCTAACCTTATCTCGGTGCGGTCTTGTGGGTCAGCCAGCTCCCCCGCGCTGCGCGCTCTCGTCCGGGCTCCGCTCACAAAATTCCACCGTTGCCCCTTCTGCACCACGAGAAAAGTTAGAAATCCTCCCGGAAATCACTTGAACGACTTCAAATAAATCTCCTCGGTGGCTTTGACACTTTTCCACCAGCTCCAATCCAGGCTGCCAAAATTCAAACAAAAAGCCCCAAATCAATAAAAGCACTTCTCCTCACACAGTCGTCCAATTGTTGTGCGCATGATGGTGTAACTCTTACAGGGCTTGTGTGTGGTTGTGGGTGCGGGCGCTGCTGGGGTGGAGCGGCGTGGACCTCCGCTCTGGTGAGGAGTTCTCAATCAGAGCCGTGTCTGTGGACTCCAAAAGTGATGCTGGCCAAGCGCGAGATGTGCGCAGACTGAGAACGAGCGCGCCTGTCTGTGCGCAGAGAGGGAGAGAGAGGAAATAGAGGGAGAGAGAGAGAGAGAGAGAGAGAGAGAGAGGGAGGAGGAGAGAGAGAGAGGAGAGGAGGGGAGAGAGGGAGGAGGAGAGAGAGAGAGGAGAGGAGGGGAGAGAGGGAGGACAACAGAGGCTCCACAGTGGTGAGGTCGTGAGGAACAAATTGTCCGAAAAGAACATTCGCAGGCAGCTCTCCTTTTTTGGTTCCGATGGGTCACCATGCCGTTATGTGCAACATTTGTGAGGAGTTCAATAGCCTACCAATTAGAAGCTAAAAAGTTGTTTTTTTTCTCCTGAGGTGTGTATGTGTGTGTGTAGAAGGGGGAGGGACCAATTATATGTGACAGGGAGTAAAACATAAACGCACTGATTACGTCCTTCTTTCGCTGTTCCTCTAGAGAGTGCTGCATTTACACGTTTCCCCACAAGAGGGCCCACTTTCAGCTCAACACACATTCAGCTGTACCTGTACTCGACGGACACTTTATTAGGTACACCAACTGCACAATACAAGAGATACATAAAATATCAGAGCGATATTAATGTGAATTGTTGCACTAATGTATATGTCTGAAATGGACCCAACACATTCACTTTATGCTCGGTACCAAGTAAACAAATGTTTATTATTTTTTAACATTCAGTTATCTTTTTGGATGACATTTACAGGTTAAATGCACTCAAATATGACCCACACAACAAGCTTTAGCTTATAAAAATCTTAAGGTGAATACACTGCATGTTGTGCTGTACATTTCAAAGCAAGCAGACAATAACACATGGAAAGTAAATAACACACATAACAAATATTAAGAGTAAAATCTGTTTCTAATATTTTTGGTAAACTTATATAGACACTAGTTTGAAGGTTATGCTTGTTATGTTTCTCAATATTTGTATTAAAAGGAGTGTTTGCAGCATTAAGAAAAAAACTGTAAAACTTGTATGTGCTTATTTGATTAAATTCATTGTGGCAAAGTGTTTAACCTTGAGTTGCTATGATACATTCATTTTTGTTTGAGTAATATTTGCTTCCACCGGATTGAAAATCTTCACTTATATGGTTGGAGCCTATTTTGGTGCACTATGTTCATCCATCAATATTAAGTTTGAGTCACTATGGTCATGTAAACATGTAAATAGGTCTTATTCATCATCATCATTGACAAATATGTTTAGAATAATTTCCTGTGATGAGTCACTTTGCCCTTAATCCAAACACACACACACACACACAACCACCATCATTACAATATTGTGGTCTTCAATGTGCAGCTTGTCCTCATCATTCAGTTGCACGGGCGCCATTTCAACAAAACATAAATACATAAACATAATTTAATGGTAATGTTTATAACTGTGGTTGATCGTCACTGAGATGTGTTCCTAATATTTTGACCCATGTGCTTGCTGCAGACTAGCTTCAATTAATATATTCGTATCGTTGACCAGTGAGTGCACACTGAAAGCATATACATGAAAAATGTATTTGTGGTGACATTAGCACAATTTGAATTCTCATCCTGCATCCCCACTAAGCACAAACAAGCCTCAATTCAATTTAGACATTATTCAGATAAAAATGCATCATAATTTAATGCAGTGGTTAAAGCATCCTCACAAGAAATGACATTGGACTCTAATGCAGGCTATCACATCTGGGTAATATTCTTGCAGACATTTGAGCTGAGTAAACTGGAGATGCATTAGCAAAGCACACTTATTGATAAGCGACCACTGATAAGTATAATATTTATTGTGCTCACTGGATGCAAAAGCTACAGAAAGCTGGTTACACAATGGTTGTTGGCAAAGTTTAGCTTGAACACATTTTGAAGCTACTCTTACATTGGCTGTAATGCTGTATTCTGAATGATGCAATAACAGTGAACTAAATTTCCATCCATTTATTTTCTATACCACTTGTATATTAAAAAAAAAAATACCATTGACTCTTACATTCACACATTTTTCAATGAATAGAACCTCCTCGGAAAGTTCACATTGATGATCAATTTTTTTGTGAGATAGGCATCCTGTTAAATCTCCTCTCCTTGCCATGTTCCATGCGTCAATAAGAAAGAGTCTGCAAAAAGTAAAAGTTATATTACACGTTTTCATTTTTTAAGTATTTAATTTCATTAGCTTTATTTCCCATCATTTTCTGTCTGTAAAACTACATGTTGTTATCTAAAAAAAAAAACCTTTCTTTTTTTGTTGTATTTATTGGTGTCTGGAATGATTTAATTGTTATGATTGTGTTTTGGGTCGGGTCAGGGAGTCATTGTATTCCGGGTGAATTATGCTTATGCAGTTACTATGCCCCTTATGATGATAATGTGGCGATGATGATGTTTTAACCGTGTTAGCCAAGCTTAGTGTGTCTAATCTTTTGCAGTTATGTTCCTTATGATGATAATGTCACAATGTGGTCAGTTGCTATGCGCCTATATTAGGCACTCTTATTTTGTCTTGTTGCATTACATCCATTACGTTACATTTACTTGAAAAGGTGCAATAGGAGTAACAAAAAACTGGCAATATCAATGATTTTTAAAGTGGAAACAATTTGCAATTTTTAGCAAGAAATATACAGAAAATGAATGGGTGGGCTACATTTGGGCCCCGGGCCTTAGTTTGACACCTATGGTATAGTTTGTCACAACAAGTCATTCACCACAGTAAAAAATGACAAGGAGAAAAGTTTGAAGCGCAATATTAAAGTTACATGGTAAGCTAACAGTTAGCATTGCTTCTTTCTTTTTTTTCTGTCGATCACAATACACAATGGACTGCGTTTCTTACGTTAACTAGCTTTTTCCTCCCTAATTCAATGTAAAAAAAAAAATAAGAAGACAAATCCATGCCAGACCAGGCAACACAGTCCATCTTTGTTGAGGTTTGTGGTGGACCAACTAAGGGACAATGCAGCAAACACTCAATATGATGGGATTTTATTTAGAGCAGCCATCAGAGCGCCGCACACTGTAATGTGATATGAGCAGCTTAGTTAACGCTTTTTCTCTGGCACCAAGGCCTGTAATTGATGTTCCATCAGTGCAATTCAATAAGAGCTCCAAGTGCTGTATATCAGCGCCGAGCACTTCCCACACACCAACAGCTAAATAGACAGGAAAGATACACTTGAGACCGTCAATAACTTCATTGTATGCGTGCATGTGCGACACAAGTGCGAAAGAAAGGCAACTATTAAATAGTGATGTGAGCCATCACTACACGATACAATACAAAGTCTCGATGGTAAATTAAAGACGGTGTTTGGAGGATAGATTAGCTCTGGTGGATGGTGAAGTAGCTAAGGCAGGATGACACTGTGATAATGAACTGCTAGGCTGCTCTGGAGTGAACAAAGAGCTAATTTGAACTGTTCGTTGATGTCCCTGAATACATCCCAGGCTATATGAGTAAAGATTGTGACACTGAAGAGGGTCTTCTGCCCAGATTTAGTCATAACTGTTTTAATTTATTTATTTCCTCAGTAGAACTTTTATCTGTGGATGTGTCTTTGTGAGTGCTGTCGCAATTTCTGCTCGTGCCGTCATGTCTGTAGGGCCTCTATTTTCACAACAATAGACTATTTGTCTGTGTTTGAAGTCAATGTGTATTGAATGATGTCTGTAAAAGTCTTATCTCATGTCTGGTGAACTCCGGGTGGGCTGGGGGGCTTGGGTGTTTTGTGGTACCGCCCTTCAAGATAGTATAAGAATGCTGTAAGTCCTCTGAAATCTTCGCACTAGTGAGAGGCTGCAGCCATTGTCTGGATCTCATTTGTGCCCGGAATATTCTGTAGAAATAAAAGCTTCGAAAGGGACTGTTCATCAATCTCCAGCCTGCTTTCGGATAACCAACATTCTCACTACCCGAAAGAAAACGAACACGCGGAGGAAAAGATCATTTTTCTCCAACAACACTTTTGTAGCAAGTTTTTCTAGAAGAGTGCCAACTGTGCAGTGACAAAGGGTAAATATATGCTTCCTATGTAACGTGTGCAGGACAGACCAACATAAGAAGGAGACAAAACGCTGTTGCTGTCCACTAACTTTGGCTGGTCAACGTCAACCTCTCCTCTCACCAAACACACACACACGCTTCCAGAAAGGACCATTTTTCACTGCGTAATTGGCGGCAAGGCACACGCCCTTGGGATTCGATAATTCATAACCTCCTCCCTTCCGATATCGGATAGTGTGTAGAAATGGGCCGAGACCAAGGGTGAGGAGCGGGTGGGGTGTCTGGAGGGGGGCTGCATCATTAGAGAGGAGAAGTAATGGCTCTTATTGATCTCCCCACTCTCTCGCTCTCCTCACTCCCCCTCACCATTTCATGTTTAAAACAACACTGATCCTCATTACCTCGACAGCTGCTGACATTCTGATCAGCGCGCTGGGAAAGAGGCGACGTGAGGAAGAGGAGAGGAAAAGGTGAGGAACAACAAGATTGGAAGTGAAAAGCATCACAAGAGGAGAGAAATAAATGAATCTGTGACGTTTTGCTGTCTTAATGGCTTATCCTGTGAAGTCATTACTGTCATAATGCAATGGTGAATGTAAAAAGGTTTTCTTTTTGAATGATTCAAACCAATTTTGAGGCTCTTTTCGTCTTTTTTAAGGCTGGAAACAATCATTATTGTAACTAATAAATAAAGTGATAACCTCTTTCCATCTGTGTGCTCTCCTTCACATTTGAGTGCTTATTATATCATTTGTCAATTTGGATTTCTCCACACACAAAATATTGGATGTCTCTCCAAGACTTGATTGTTTTCTGGTGTTGTAAATAGTTAGTAAGGACGCTCTTTCTTGTGTGTACAAATGTAGCCAAAAGTGTTGGCAGTGACTTGAAGTTTGTTTTTTACTAACCCCCCCATCCACATGTTGTTGCAATTGGCACTAAATCACAACAACAAATGAAAAGAAGAGTCAACTGCGATGGCATTTTTCAAATTTTTTAATCTACCTATCTATCTATCTATCTATCTATCTAACTATGAGGTGTGGTTGCTTTCAGTGACAGTTCGAAAACAGCATATGGCCTTCAATCAATCAATCGCCTACATGCTTTTCAATTACACTTTTGCTATTTGTAGGCTGCCCGGGTCCCAATCATCCGCAAATAGCAGGGGCACATTGAATAGAATATATATTGTGGTGATATTTATTTTTATTTTGTCTTCATGAGCATACTCAATATTGGAGTAATCCAAAAGTAATCCAGTTACATTACTTTAATATTATGGTACTTGGATTACATTACTAACTACATTTTTTAGCAGGTAACTTGTAACTGTAATGGATTACATTTTAAAAGTAACCATCCCAACCCTGATTATGCATCACACGAGGCTCTGTGACATATGAATCATATCTCCACACAACCTTGACACCACGGGGGCCTTTGATACAAGAAAGTCACTTCCCTTTTTACCTTTGGCCACTGATGAGCTCTCTCCCTACACCAGTATTCAACACTGCCTTTCATTTCAGATCCTTGTTGAGGTGGTGTATCGAGGGTCATTTCGTTGCATCCTGAGCGCTAACAAGCAAACCACTAGAAAACCAGGCGAGTGATGACTCTGATTAGCCATTCATCCTTCTGTGCAACGCCTTAAATGTGCACGTGAAAGTGCCACACAAAACCGAAGTCCAGCCAACCCCGGCAGATGCAGCGATAAAGCCATGTGAAAGCAAGTCTCCGCAGAGCCACGATGCCCAAAGGAAATCATCAGTGCAGGAGAAATGTCGGCCCTCGTCTTGTGACCCCGCAGATAAAAAAGCGCGCGCTTTATCAACTCAGTCACGGCCCCCGAGAAGCTATCATACGACACCCCCACACACACCCTTTAAGGAGCTTGACTGCTCCAACATCAAAAGCTGTGTGTGAATCTCGCCCATTAATAATTAATGATTTGCCACAAAGAGTGTCTCGAGGTCTCTGCATTCTCATCTCTTAGAAGTGCAGTCAGTGTGTGTATGCGTGTGTGTGTGTGTGTGTGTGTGTGTCTGGTTACTAACAGAGACACGCTTTCCTCAAAAAGCCTCGATTGATGGTAGTTATGTCAATGGCATCCTTGAAAGACTCACACAAATCAATTACTACACTGGTCAAATGTGGGCTACAACCGCAACAGAAATCATAATGAGAGATGTTCCTAATATTGTGGTTTCTTGACAAGTTTAACTTCCATGATCACATGTATATCTCAAAACGTCTTTTCCCACTGAAATGAATGGACATATATTTAATCTGTTGCAACACCCACAAAAAAAAAAAAAATTGTTACTTTTAATGTATTTTTCTCAAAGTCAAGTCAAAACATTTATTTGCAGTTTATGTTCTATTTGGCCCCACCAGGGTTACAGTATTTTTGGATTTTTCATTGTAGTTTTATTTTGTTTTGACATTTGTTATTGTTTTGCAGTAATTCATTTTTTATAGTGTTTTTTTTTAATTTATCATTTTAGTTTAGTTTTTATTAGTTTTAGTTGTTTTAATATATGGAGTATTTTTTAAAAAAATCGTGAAGCATTATAAAATGATTATATGATTATTTATAATTATGTAATTATATAATTATTTAAAAATAAACCCGAAGGTTCACGTATGATATTGCGAAAAACGAAGGACATTTTTGCTATCAGTACTAGTTAGTTATAGTTAGTTTTGTAAATATAAAATGTAGTTTCAGTTAGTATTCATTTTTTCAAAAGCATCTTCATTTTTAGATTTAGTTTTTTTTTTACAAGTTTTGGTTAGATGTAATAAGTTATAACCCGACTAGTCTAAACATGTTGTTTTGCGTTTGGTTGAATAAGAATTACAAAAATAAATTACAAGCAATGATGTCACGATTAGATTTTGCTATCAGTATTAGTTAGTTATAGTTAGTTTTGTAAATATAAAATGTAGTTTCAGTTAGTATTCATTGTTTCAAAAGCATCTTCATTTTTAGATTTAGTTTTTTTACAAGTTTTGGTTAGATGTAATAAGTTATAACCCGACTAGTCTAAACATGTTGTTCTGCGTTTGGTTGAATAAGAATTACAAAAATAAATTACAAGCAATGATGTCACGATTAGAGATTGATGATTACCGTAGGGGGAGAAAGTGTTCAGTAAAGTTTGTAAAAAAAAATTTTTTTAAAAACACACATTCAAATATAGGAAACCAGCTCAGTAGCCTAGTGGTGGAGTGTCCGCCCTGACACTAGGAGGTCTTGGGTTCAATCCCAGGCTGGGTCATACCAAAGACTATAAAAATGGGTCCCTGCTTTACACTCAACATTATGTGTTGGATGGAATTGGAGGGTGAGATCACTGCTGCTCACCGCTTCCTCAGTGGATGGGTCAAATCCGGAAAACAAATTTCACCCCGCTTAGATAGGTGTGACAATTAGTGGTAAAATGCAGAGCCAGGAAAAAGGTCACGGCAACACAAACAGCTTAGCACAAGTCAACTATCTAATCATGTTTGCTAAAGAGGCCTAATTGAAGGCTTTGGCTTCCATGCAGTGGCACGTTTTAAAAAATTTCAAGTCCGAAAAGGTCCCTGAACAGGATTTGATCGCCAGCCCTCCATAATAAAAGCCAGAAGACAGCAACAGACAGTAGATGGTTTATCCAAGATGTAATGCAAGTTATGTTTGTGCCTAGACATAAGCGCATGTAAAGCCATTCACACACAATTTAAACCAAAGAATGAACTCAATAAAAAGGCACGATTGGTCCCCTTTGAGTATTGTTGTTATAGTGTGGCCCTTTGTTGCGTAGTCTATTAGTGCAGGCATTGTGTGATGGTTTTACTTTCTGTATATGTGACAGGGGGGAGAAAATCAATCCATTCCAATAACACAGGAAGAAAAAGTATGTACTAAGTGTTATTCGTATAGAAATTCAATAGAGCACAGCCAAATAAAGAGGGTACCTGGATAGATAGGAGAGGAAGGAGGGTTCAATATGAATGCATGCAATCTAAAGCACGCAGGGAATAGTAGCTAGCATGTGTTAATTGAGTGCTATATAAACACAAAGTCCTGATGAGACCTTGCATTGAGTCAGCTATGAGAGGCTGATGACAATTGACACCGCGTCTCTTCATTTCCGATAGCAATCACAGCGCCACACATCTCTGCGGCCAATTAGGATTTTCTAGTGAACAGTAGATGAATCCAGTGGGATTCCGAGTGGCTTGGAATCAGTCCTTGTCCTCTTTAATAGACTCTATTTCTTTCTTACCTATAAACAATGTAGAGGCCCCAAAAACGAATTCAACTCAAAAGTGTTTAATATTTGCAGTTTTCCAACAACATGCAGCGTTCCGTTGGGACCTTGCTTTCTTTTGATGGATTTTTTTTATTACCAATTTGGCTTCATGGAGAGACATTTAGGAAGTAAAAAACTGATTTATGTTCAATTTGTTTCCCAAACAAGAAATCTCATGCAGAGAAATATCCAATGTCGCAAGAGACAGCATGTAGACAATAAAAAATGTGTCTAAAAATTGTAAATATGTACATAAAATGGAAATGAATTGAATGCATTTCAGTTTCTGGTTCCTCCTCAGCTGTGATTGGCTGGCACCCGGTTCAGAGTCGCCTCTCGATAGCTCACCCACGACCCAAAGGGGGACAAGCACTTTAGAAAACTGAAAGATGCATGCAATAGATCAGAGATGGGCAACTAAAATGCTGGAGGGGGTCACCATTTTTCATCATTGATACTCAAGGGCCACATACAACCTCACACAAAATATGAGCAAATTTGGAAAATATGTGCTCTTAATATATTTTGTTTCAATAATATATTGAATTACACTGAACCTAGCAACAAAGAAAAACCACATACTGTAACTGTGATTTTTTTTCTAGTACAAAGGGATCTCTTGCGGACATGACCATTCAAGGACAGCACAAAACTGCTCAACAGCAATAATTCATTTTGTGCATTATTTTTGCAAAAATCAAGTCAGTCCAAAAATGTTATGTTATTGAGGTAGTATGTCTATCCTGTGTCATTCCAAATCCACAAAAAAATATCAGGTCTTCATCACTTGTTGTAGTATAAGACCCAGTGTAAGTGCAACTAAACCATGTCTGCCATCTAGTGGTGAATTGTGACATGACAACTTAAATTAGTTTAGTTATTAATACTCAACATGAAAAAAAAAACATCAATCATAAACATTGATTGAAAATGAGAACCAAAATGCTGTGCAAAACTGAATACTGTATAAAACAAATACAAATGAAAAATAAGTTCTTAGGCCCTGCAATACAGCTATCTGCCACCATACCACATATTATTCCAAATGTAACGGCATTTAATATTTAATATATTCCTAAATATAATATAATAATATTCCTAAACATTTTTGTTACATCCGGAGAAACCCTGGATCTAATATGCTTCTTTAGGATATTTATGGAAAATACTTATCGTGTATATTTTTTTAAAATTGATATATATTAGCAACACATTTGAGATTATTTCCTAGACCATTCTATAAATGAACCCCTCGAGTGATACAATGGCTCTTCAGGGTCATACGAACACACTGTACCTCGAAATGAAATGCTCCCCTAAAAGTATAATTATCCTCTCTATGAATTTTATTAGATCTTCAAGCTTTAATAGTTTCGATTCTAGGAACAGTGCGTTTGTATGGGCCCTGAATCCGACATTGCGCAACAGCTTTCTTCTGTAGTCTAATTAGAATTTCCAAGTTGGTTTTGTAAGGATTTCCCCAAACCTCAATACAATAGCTTAAATATGGAAGAATAAGTGAGCAATAAAGTATGTGAAGTGATTTTTCATCAAGCAGGTACTTGCATTTACTCATTATTGCAATTTTTTTTGTTGCTAATTTGGAACGGGTGCTATTTATTTGAGGTCTCCAACTAATATTATGACTCAATATTATCCTGAGAAACTTGTATTCCTGTACCCGCTCAATTTCAAGATTATTGATTTTAATTTGTAGTTGAGTTTCCTCTTTAAATTTAACAAAAAACATGACTTTTGTTTTAAGTATATTTAATGAAAGTTTATTTTTAACCATTCTTTGCTTAATTTAAAGCTACAGCCGATGTATACTCAAAATTTTGGCACGCCCAAAATTGCATATTTGCCGGGAGGTCTTTCTTACTTTTTTCTTTCTTTCTACAATATATATTTTTTTCATTTTTACAGTATTTCCCCCCACTTTTTTTCATGACAAATCTGTATTTAATGTCTATCGGCGCTGCTGAAGAATTTCTGGGGTTTGTAAAAAAAAAAAAGAAAGAAAAAAAGGACACATTTAGAATTTTAAAAATATTACATATATTTTTTTTAATTATCATTATTATTATTATAAATCAAGGTACCACTCACGAATGTGGTGTGGGGCCGCATGTTGCCCGTGGGCCAACAGTTGCCCATCCCTGCAATAGCCGGAACTGTTTTAGCCCGTATGACAATATGTGGAATGTTTAACTGCTTGCTTTTAAGTGGTGGCTCCATAAAGCACACACATGCTCAGATGCACTTCCCAAGTTCCATAAAAGTTTACGAGCTGAAATGTATATCTTTAATTGATTTAGCCTCATTTTTTCAAATCATAACTCTAGAAAGCGTTTAATTGGACCGCATCTTGTACTCTGGACCAAGTAACGAGTTCTCCCTCCCACACGTGCTGTACATGAATTTGATCATCGCCTGGGTGAAAGCCAACCTCCAAGGAGTTGTCCAATATCATGGATCACTCCGGATAAAGACATTTGCTCTTCCCTCTTCCTTCCTACTCAATCACGTCCATACACAAACAGCATGGGCGTGCGCAAATTGCTAGCCAGCGCAATAAGAATTAGAAATTAGACACCATGCAGGGACGCTACGCAGAATTGATGTTTCTGCCTCTTGCAGATGTGATGGTGCCAGGTGTCATAGGGGAAATTTTATCATTGCCTGTGTAATGGAATCCTGGAGAAAGGTGGGCGAGGCCGCTGCGATTGTGTTGTCAGGACTTCCTGACAGATGAGTATAGATTTTCTCCAATCCGATCTTTCCGATCCGTATCCCGATCAATTAAATGAGCTTTATAGCTATGGAAGTGCCCTCGCAATATTGCCCGAACAACGAGTTGACGCTTAAAACCAGATAATAATGTCATATTATCTGCAGACATTGTGTGGATGTGGTTTTCAGTAAAGAAAAAAAAAACACTTATTGCAACTACTTGATTACACATCTTGATTAGTTAGCATCCTTGCGGGAACAAATGATAACAGTCAGATGCTTCGTATTGAGTCCATTACATTTTTTGCTAATAAGCGGCACATAATGCTCAATAGAAAATAATTACAGCCTTAAGTATACTTTGATTAAGACTCATTATAAAATAATTGTCTAGCTAGCAAATCATACCATGTAGTACATGCAGTTCCCAAACAGACAAATGTTTACATTACGTGTGACCTGAGAGATGATAACGGCCAGGTTATGGTAACATAATGTGCATCATGGAAGCACTGCGTGTCCTCCCAGCGGAATCCTTCATCAGAGCCTTTTCTATCTGTTCACTGCTTTATCTCACCCTCTTCAAGTAAGTCATCCAGAAGAAGCAGCCAGCAGATATGCCGTCTTCTTCTTTCTTAAAGGTCAAATGGAGAGAAAAAAACGTGTTCAGTTGACAGTAATGGCTTGCCGTGCTGGGATTGGATTTTTCATAGTGTGGGCTAATTTTCTCTTGAACCTGACCAAATGTCTTAAGTGGACCTGATGAGCTGTATTTGGGGAGGTGCAGTGCATTATGGGTATTTAAGGATCACTGATACTAAGTTCACAGATCGTCAGGAATGAGGATGCATGCTCATGACGTATAGGGATGCATTTTGTATTAACTCATTCACTGCCATTGACGGCTATGAACTAAAAATTCATTTGAACTAGTTCTATTAGTTTACCATTTTTTCCCACTTTTGTTAACAAGAGTATGAAAACCTAGAATTTTTTTTTATTGGATTAGAAGAGATATAAAATAGGTGATTAATCGTGAGTTAACTAGTGAAGTTATGCGATTAATTACGATGAAAGATTGTAATATAATCTTTTCTTAAAAATATATATTGAAAAAATGTCTTTTTAAAAAAATAATATTATTTTTAAGAAAAGACTATTAAAAATCAGGGGCGTCAAAAAAATTAAATTTTTTAATCGTAATTAATCGCATGACTTCACTAGTTCACTCACGATTAATCACAAAATTAAATCTGTTCTAAATGTACAAAAAAAATCAACATTTCTAGGTTTTCATACTCTTGTTAACAGAAATGGGGAAAAAATGTCAAACTAATAGAACTAGTTCAAATGAATTTTGGACGTCTATAGCCGTCAATGGCAGTGAACGAGTTAATTTGGAATACATTCAATATCTCATGTCGAAGATCATTCAAAATCAGGAAGGTTCGTGCATCAATTTCTAAACAGATTGGTTGAAGGCTGCGATTGGCAAAAGCGCAGCGGCGCATTGAATTCAAAACAGACTGCTTTTGCGTTGCCTTCAAACTTTCCTTTGAAACTAATCATCTCCGCATTACCAACTTTTTCTAAGGATGTGGTGTATGCACGCGTGTGTTTCCCTAATGAAAGTGTGTGAAATACAAGCTGCGGCTAAGTGTCTTCATGTATCAGATGACATTACACACACGTCATCAAACGCTCACTATGCACTCAATAAGTGACGAGTACAAAGATAACATAATGTAGCTGCCTGGAAAAAAAAAGATGAGACATACTAATTTACAGTATTAACTCCACTGTTGTCATTTACTGGAGATCAAACACATAGACAAAAGTAATGGGACACCTCCATTACGGGTTGTCAAACCTTTTCATCGTTGTAGTTATGGTTTAAGGAATGATGTTGACAAGTGATAGAGTAAGTTTTAACAGTGGGAATTATTATGATATTTAAAAACACTAATAATTGCATATCGTTTTTGTTTAACTCATTCACTGCCATTGACGGCTATAGACGTCAAAATTTTATTTTAACTATTTTTATGAGTTTAACTATTTTTTTCACTTTTGCTTCCAAGTATGAAAACCTACTTTTTTTATTGTAAATTTAGAACAGATATAAAATTTGTGATTAATCGTGAGTTAACTAGTGAAATCATGTGATTAGTTACAATTAAAAAAAATTATCGCCTGACGCCCCTAATTTTAAAAAAAAAGGGGCATCAAGACGATTAAAATTTTTAATCATAATTAATCGCATGGCTTCAATAGTTGACTCAGGAGTAATCACAAATTCTATATCTGTTATAAATTTACAATAAAAAAATTCTAGGTTTTCATAAATAAATGAAAGGAAATGGAAAAAAATAAACTAATAGAAATAGTTCACATAAATTTTTGAATTCTATAGTCGTCAATGGCAGTGAATGAGTTAAATACCACTGTAGGTTGTGTTTGGTCTGTATTATGGGGAAAAAAATAGATAGGCATGATGATTGCTTGGCAGAAGTTGAGCTGCACTGTGTTGGTTTGCAGCAGTTAAAGATCTTGACCCTTACCTAATATGTTCTTTTTGGAAATCTTAACAATCATCCCATCATATTACAGACAGTAATTGCCTCTATATATATTTTAAGGATATTTTGTGGCAAGCTTTTCACCGATCTGGATTTTGACACCTGAAAGCGAGTCCAAAATATGCATGAGTTACAGTTTGTGCAGAAAACATCACTACATCATTTTCTATAACCCGTCTCCCCCATAGTACCGATGTGCCGCCAACAAAACAGCAATGTCAGTATTGGATGTTGCCATCCGATCCTGGTAATTTGTTTCAGGCTCAGAAAAACACAGTGACACACCATCAGGAGTGATGTCACTGACATTGGAAAGAAAGAAGCCTGAAGAGAACCGAAGAATATTCACAAAGTACGAAATGAAACACAGCAACAATAATCTGGATGCCAATCGATTGCTCAGTGCTGAATGAGGTGCCCAGTTTTACGTACAAGCAATGTCAACATCAGAGTTTAAGCTCCTTTTTACAACTTTAGATTTAATTTTGCATGACTTAACGCAACCTTCTTCATAAGTAGATGCCAACTTCCAGCAGTTCCATCCCTCTTTAGGTAAAGCAGGACTCCCGAGTAGCACTGGCACTGGAATTGGTCCAACTCTAGTCTTTAAAGTTGCCTTTTGATCAGGTCGACATTTCCTGTTCCCCCCCCCACTACATAAATTAATGCAGCTAGCCCCGCCAAGACTCATTGCTGCTGTCAGAAGACTCTTTAGTTTAAATTCTCCATTAGCAAACACGGATGCGGCTGCATATAAACATATTGGTTAAGTAGATGAGAGCGCCTTTATAGCCGCTCCCTTTGTGAGCTGTAAACACATGCTGACATCACTATAATGAATTGGCCGGGATGCGGCAGATGGCGCGCAGCCATAAGACACATGTGGGGGGGGGGGGGGTGTCAAATAACTGTAAATGCTATTCTATAAGCTCATCAGGTATGCTACTGGAAATTAGTTTGTGAGAAAATGATTTATTTACCAGTGGAATACAGTGATAGGCATAACAATCAATCAATTGCGGAAGGTATACTTACCACGTTTATCCATCCTGTTGCCACTACTTTCTTGAAACGTTGATAAATACTCAGTATACGTTTTGCATTGGAAAAAAAAAAACGGGGATGGGGTTGTGGATATCCTGAAGAAAAAGAAATGCAGTATGAGATGAATATGGGGGGGGGGGGGGGAACAACTTCCACAAATATGCCAAACCGCGAGTATGACTGTAGTGGTTGCAAGTGAGATTTTGAATACTGTGTGCCTTCGCTCCCAGTATTTGTTGTACACAAGCTCATTGCAGGGGGTACATGGGAGGAAACAGTTGTCATTTCACTAGCACGTCAATAAAATTGGATTTGTGCACAATAACTTGTACAACAGCCACACGCCAGCTCTGGTCTCATTATGACTGATTAAAACAAAGTAAAAGTGCTTATGGGTCTGAATATTACTTTTTTTTTAAAGTGTTTTGTTTCTAATATTTAAAAGGTGTAAATGCCTGTTTAATAGGGATGTATTCAAAGAAGCTCCTTTTTTTTTATTAGCTCTGCACAACAAAGGCAGGTTTATATTAGATTTCTCTTTTATGTATATTATATTCAAGGCAATATATTCATTTTTGTTTTATTTGAGTTACAATGGAGAATTAAGTGTTCATTTAGGAGATGAGATAATTTATTTTGATGTAATAGTCAGTTGTTCTATTTTCATGTCAATGAAGGGGTAATGACAAAAAAAAAAGTCGAGGGGTACACCTGACAAAAAGGTTGAGAATCACTCCTCTAGAGAACTACAACATTCTATTGGGCATCCTCCAACGGTTTGACATGTAGAAGATATGTAGAATTGAATCTTTAAATACGCATTTTCAAACTTCATTTGGAAACTGCCGGAAAAGTCACACCAAAGTTTCATGAAATTTCAGCTCAGTTAGCATCTAGTTTTTTGTTTCATCATCACTCTGCAAGAAACATGAGAACAAATGAACTAGAAATAGAATGATGTTGCTACTGGGAGTAGAAAATCAGAGTTTGATGTGAGCCCTCAAAAGTAAAAAGGTTTTTCAACAAAAAATCTAATAGATTAAGTTTAGTTAACAGTCTTTTGAATGGCATTGGATCTATACCTAAATGTTAGAACTTAACTTATTCACTGCCATTGACGGCTATAGACGTCAAAAATTAATTTGAACTATTTCTACTAGTTTAACATTTTTTTCCACCTTGTTAACAAGAGTATGAAAACCTAGGAAAAAAAATATTGTACATTTAGAGCAGATATAAAAATGTGTGATTAAGCATGAGTTAACTATTGAAGTCATGCGATTAATTACAATTAAAAAAATTAATCGCCGGACGCAACTTAGATTATAAAAATTTTGGGCGTCCGGCGATTAAACATGTTCAATCGTTATTAATCGCATGACTAGTTAACTCACAAATTTTATATCTGTTTTAAATGTACAATATGTTTTTATTATTTTTATTTAAATCTAGGTTTTCGTACTCTTGTTAACAAAAGTAGAAAAAAAATGTTTACCTAATAGAAATTGTTAAAATGAATTTTTGACATCTATAGCCGTCAATGGCAGTTTATTAATATTAAAGGACTTCCAGTTCTGCCCCTTGCTGAAATATCAAATATTGTTACAAGCACGCAAAATACCACGGTCTCCAACACTATAGACTCCAATATAGTACAAATCAATTAAGTAGTCCAAGAGACACTTTGTCTGATCTTGATTTATTCTCATTAAAAGGGGAAAAAAGCAGGAGGAAAGCAAAATTTAAGTCATGGAAAGAAAAATATATATAACAATTTTGTAATATTTTTCAAATCCCCCAAATACCATATTATAAACAAACAAAAACTCTACACTTAGGTGTAAGTCAACTTGAAAAAGCAAAAAAAAAAAAAAGGTTTAATAAGTTTTCTCCATGGTACACAATATTCAATAAATTTTTGTTCAAATCTTCTTAAGTCAACATTACAATTGTTTCTTTTTTTAACAGGAGGATTTATTATTCGCTGCGCCTCATCTAGTAAGAGGGAGGGAGAGGCAGCAGAGAGCAAAAAGGGAAACAATTATCAGGGTATTGTCAACGTGATTAGCTGGAAATCAAAACACTGGCCAATGTCCAGAACTGCTTAAGTACCTGAAGGTGGAAGAATGAAAAACCCAATAACCCTGTGCTAGTGAAGACCTTTAAAAATAAGTATAACCAAAACAAATGCTCTGAACCACCACCAACACCTCGAAAAGAAGAACCGCCAAGTCGAAACAGCTCAGCTTTAGTAGCGCAAAATCAAACGGCAATGTGTGTATTTACAAAAGTGTCAAAACGCTGGAAGAGGATGTACAATGCAGGCTGTCAAGAAACACACCAACGTAAACCCGTGTGTGTAATAGACATGATGGGTAGGTTTTTACTTTAAAGGAGTTAAAAACAAATAAAATAAAATAAAATGATGGGGTAGGGAAATTATTATTGCTGTCCAATGAAAAGCATGCATCATCAATTATTCTGATGTTCCCTCCTTTTTTGCCACACAAAAATGATGCATGATTTTTATTGGACAACAACATATGTTAAGTCTTGGTCAGTCCAAAAAAAAAAAAATCCAAAGATGACTTAGATAACTAGTTCAGTTTTCCCCTCGGCATTTGAGTCAAACTCAAGAGTTGAAGATTGGATGTCTTTGACAAAAATCCTGTGTGAAAAAGAAAAAAAGAGGGAGGAGCTTGGAGGAAAGAAGCTTCCATATCCTGAGGTGGATAATGACCAGGTTGATAACGATTAGAGGTGGCTAAGACACTGAGTCCCGTGGTTGCATGTCTTGCTTCGGTCAAAGAAGCCGTTGTGAATGACTTCTTGTTGAGGTAACGAGACTTAAAAACTCTCATTGTCCTCTTTATCATCATATTTTCTTTTCTTTGAGGTATCGTCATCAACTGGCTTCCTGGACAAACATTTGTATCAAGCGTGCTTGTCCTCTTAATGCTTTTGCTCATTTGTTAGTCCACTCACACGTGTGAAGTCGGGCAGGAAGAAAAAAAAAAGGGGGGGGGGAAGAATTGGAAAGTCCCAAAGTCCTTTTGCTCTCTCTTGTTCTCGTTTGTGAACTGGGGGTTGTGTTTAGTAGCAGGGATACAATCAAGCTGACAGAAGCACAAAAAGTCTGGGATGAGTGTGGATAAATGGGATTTAAAGAGAGCGAGCATCCTTTTAAATGGATAGGCTGTACAAAAAAAAAAAAAAAGAAGAAGAAGAAATCCCTGCTAGGGCTTTTGTGTAGAGATTCTCTCTTGGGGGGGGGGGGGGGGCGCTCAGGAGCACTCCTCTCCGATGCGCTGGCAGGAGCGGCCCACCTTGCGGTCCAGCTTGACCATTTTGAGGACGGCTTCTTGGCGCCCGCTGCCCAGGTGATCAAACAGACAGTCGTGTTGCTCCGGGAGCCGATGGAGCATACAGAAGACATAACCTGCACATGGGAGGAGGAACACGGTTGAGATCATTTGTACAAGTGGTACTGACAAGATTCATGAAACAAACGCCTTGTTGCGAATTTGGCTACTCAGCATCATTGCTAGACAACAGCATGTTCTGGAAAAAAAAAATTGGAAAACTGAACAGTGCAGCATTCAAATGTTTTGAGAAGGTCAAATTAAGTTCGCCAGAGATACATTTGAGGGTTTCGACCAATTAAATGACCCGCTGATTATTATGGAGGACCAAAAACTGCCAAAATTAAAAATAAATAAATAAATGCAAAAAAATATATATTAAATAAATAAATATTATTTTCACTTTTATTCATTTAGTCACTTATTTATTTTTTCGTTTTGGTCCTCCATTGGACCCTCAAACATCGGCAAAAATACAATTTTGTAATCAGCAATCTGTATTTTTTCTACCAAAAATCGGTATCAGCATCGGCCTAAAAAATAGATATCAATATCGGTTGGGCCCTAGTACATTATGTTAAAAGAAACTAGTGACTGTTGGTCAGTCACTCATGAAAACGACCTGTTGAGCACATTGCACATTGCATGCTTCAAAGGTTCTTCTTGTATCCTAAAAATTTCCGTTGGACAAACCTGATGACTCATCATTTTTCTCTTTTCAGTCTATAAATATACAGGCTGTAGAACTTGTAGCCACTGTTGGGAGTCTTGCCACGCATAACACATCTTATTAGTTGTCATCTTCTTTAAATCCATTCATTAATACACATAATAACACTGCTGGCATTCAATGAGCAGTGATTAAAAAGCCCAGTTTGACAGCTGCTTGATATGCAATTAAAAACACTGTGATTGCACAGCGCACCAATGGAGTGGAAGGGAGAACATTATGCAACATTAAAAGCCTCTCAAATGGAATGAATGTGGAATATTTCACCTCGCCAAAAGACAACAAAATTAATGCAAACACTGTAATGCTTTGCATCAAAACATTATCATTTATAAAGTAGTTCACCGGAACCTTTAACGTTCCTAATCTCACGTGTGAATGTATCAACTTTCACAAAGTGAACAGAAGTACCAGCGGAACCATTAGCAAAGCAATTACCTCGATGGTCAGAAATCACTCTAATTGCATCTTTTCAAAGTAAACAACAGACTATTAGGGATGGATGTACCACGCACACACAAAAAAAGTCAGTCAATTTGCAATTAAAAAATGACTCCGGGGGTTTAAACAGATGGTCTTTAAAGCAGTTGAAGCACTGTGACATTTTAAGTACGTTCATTTGTAAGCAAACAAGATGATTAGCAAGCACGGCTATTGGTTTCAATTGCATTAGTATTCCTTTTAATTGGCTTATGTTTTACTGTATGTTCAAAGTGAAACATTAAGGCCATCTCCACCCCCGGGTCACGGATGGGTGAGCGATACCAGCCTTATTTCAAGATATTGAATATTTGTGTAAGCTGCTTATGCCAGAAACCGATAACTAAAGGCAAAAAAATAATAAAAAAATCCATCTCGCCAATTAGTTATCACAATTGAATGAAGGGTGTGTCAAATGGCTCTCAAACCAACATGTCACATGTTGTAAATAAGTTCCCTTATGCAGTATGAAAAATGATCTTGCGATTAGCATTGCATTAGACTAACATGACGCTCTACAATATTGTTTGCCTCTACATTTTCTCCACAACATTTGCTTGTATTTTGTTTTCAACTCTAGTTTGACTTGATTTAAACTTTAATATACAGACGCTCCCCTACTTACGAACATTCATTCGAGTTGCGAACAACGGTACATACGAACATTTCTGCGCGTACAGTATGTCGAAAAATGTTCGGAAAGAGATGCTGTAAGTTAGATTTTGTATTGCGCGTAGTGCTTCTTTCCGCCGCTAATACCGACGATTGGCGCTGTGAGAGCTCATTGGAGGCTGAGCAACGTGTCGAGGAGGAGGAGGAAGAAACGCCGGTCCCCATGAAGCAGGAAATAACTTTTGAAGCCGATTCCAGCGACGACGAAGAATCTCTCATGATATAAAATCCTCCTCTTCCTCCTCCTCCATCATCTCCTTAAGCAGCGAGTACATCTTCCAAAAGTAAGTTAAACTTCATTTTATTTATCTTATTACGTACCTGTACATACTGTGTGTGTGTCTCGCTCTCTCTCTCTACCATACGTAGTACAGTACAGTACAGTACGTATTCTCTCCATTTTATTAAGTTTTTTTCAGTACAAACCAATGCAGGTTACTTGTACAAGCCTTAAACATACTTATATAAACCTTCAATATACTTATATAGGCTTTAAACATAAATTATAATACAAAATATAGCACTGAAGCAACTTACGAACAAATTCACCTTACGAACGATCGTCCGGAACGTAACTCGTTCGTAAGGTGGGGAGCGTCTGTATGTGCCATTTATTAGTCCAAATAGAGTTTGGGCAGTATGCAGGCAAGTATGTGGCCAGATCTTTAATTTAGTTCTGCTCTTAGTCTAATGCTGAGACAGCTTTCTGGCAAAAGAGGTGCTGTAAAATCTGTAACATTATTTGTGTTTAAAACTGTAAATTCAAACTAGTAGCTTTCAGCATGTCAACTGAAGAGGATAAAGTGAATATTCTAAATGTGTGCTCATGCGCTTGTGTTGTCGTACCGCAGCGACAGGAGCCCAGCTCTTGTTGCACCAGCTCCAGTTTGGTTTGGCAGCGATGGCAACGCTTGCGGCTCCGCTGTTTGGGGCCGCCGCGGGATGACGCGGAGGGTGATGATGACGACGCAGAACAAGATGACAATAACGACGATGATGACTCCTCAGCCCCCGGCACTTCACCCACTCTCGCTCGCTTCTCGGGAGAACTGTCGCTTTCTGACTCGGAGGCTGCAGACACATAAAGAACATAAATAAAGGGATAAAAGAGGTACAAACCTTTTTTTTTTTTTTTTTTTTTACAATTATTGAAATGACAAAAATGAACATGTTCCATCATGATTATACACAATATGACATCTATAGTTATAATAACAAAAATCTATATATTTTTTTATACTAAAAAAAATACAAAAAATGCTTTACAAAATGATTTATACTTCATCAAATAGTAGTATCAGTTTTTAGACACCATTCCTCAACTAATTACCTCCATTTAAATAAATACACACACAAAAATCATTATGTACCGTAACCACATGCATCTCTACTGAGCAGACGGTTTTAAGAGAAAGTGCATGCAGCACAGTGTATTCCAAAGTAAAAGCTGCTTAACATTTCACCATTGATCCAAAAAGAATTGCATTTTGAGAGTGTCTTAACGGAGGATAGAAACAGAATCTCAGCGAGGAGTTGAACAGCTTTAGGAGGGGATTTATTCCATGCAGGACAAACAAATTTGTGACAATATGATTTGGAAAAATATTGTCCCAAAGCCATTACACACTTTTGCTTTTAACTCATTCACTGCCATTGACGCCTATAAACGCCAAAAATTTCATTTTAACTATTTGTATTAGTTTAACATTTTCTCCCCACTTTTGTTAACGAGAGTATGAAAACCTAGACATTTTATTTTTAATAATCCTTTTTTTTTTTTTCAAGTAAAGAGCATTAAAAATTAGGGGCGTCAGTGGACTACATTTTTTAATTGTAATTAATCGCATGACTTCAATAATTAACTCACAATTAATCACAAATTTTATATCCGTTTTAAATGTCAAATATTTTTTTCTTTAGGTTTTCATACTCTTGTTAACAAAAGTGGGGAAAAAATGTTAAACTAATACAAATAGTTAAAATTAATTTTTTTACGTCTATAGCCGTCAATGCCAGTAAATGAGTTAACATACCCTGGAAAAATGTGTTAAATTTTTCATGAAAACAAAAGAAAATATTTATTTTTCTTCATTGCTATCTTGTTTGTGCTATTCTAAAATACCTTACAAATTCATTTAAAATAAAGTAAATGGGTTTTGCCTGATCACTCATCTTACATAGTATTCTGAAATGTTATGTAAACTTATGAGCACAACTGTAAACCTCCTAAATTGAGTGTAGTATGAGATATAATGCCCAAAACAACGCTCTCTTGCACATTAGTGTCCGAGTCAAAAGAGCTTGAGAGGACACAGGAACAGCATGTACCTGCAGCCAGTTTAACCGGTCAGCACGACTTTTCTCATCAATCCTGGAGACTTTTCCTCTGGCCGGGGCCGAATGCAGATCAGCGCTCAATAAATCTCCGGGAACTAGGCCAAGCTGAGCTGCCAGATTCTACCGCTCCGCACCATCAATATGAGTGTGTGAACATATTCGAGCGCACCAGTGAGTGTGTGCACGTGCGTGTGTGTGTGTGTGCATGTTGTTAGCACATGACCGCTTTCCTCCCAGGCTTTCTTTCATCTATCCTGGCAAAACTCTGTGGCAAATTGAAAGCAACTCAAACTCATATGGAGTACAAGAAAAGGACAATGAAGTTTTAAAATACAGCATTTTAATCCCCAATGTTAAATATTTATAAAGAAGGCTTAAAAAGTTTGTAACAATAATAAATAATGGTCTGTGTCTGGGCTTCCACTACAGTAGAGAAAAGCAATTTCCTGTCAAATCAAAAGTTGACCTCCACTCAACAACTACGTATAATAAGATTCCACCATTATTAAATTGGGCATTCTAGTAGGTGAGCCATGGTTGACATAGCAATGAAGTCACATGTATATATAAAAAAATCCACGTGTCATACATTGTAGGGGTGTGAATTGCCTAGTACCTGCAGATTCGATTCGTATCCCGATTCATAGGTCACGATTCGATAACGATTAATCCCGATACAAATCTATAAATTGATTATTGCAATTTTTTTAAACTCAAATTTAGAAAATACTCATCAGTAAACTTGTACATGTACACTGTAAGATTTGTATGAAAATCAATGTATTTATCTGCAAATTCAGGCTTATAACTGAGCCACTGCATCGTTTCGTGTTTGAACAGCACTGAAATAAAATATTAAGGCTTAATGTTCCATTAATATAACATTCTTCCATGCTTAATGTGTGAATCCTAACCCTAAGTAAGATGTTTTGTTGAATATTTCCATAAAAAAATGATGTTAAAAATTTGATTCGGCCGCATATCGAATCGATTCGAGAATTGCGCGCTGTAATATCGCGATATATTGCCAAATCGATTTTTTCTAACACCCCTAATACATTGTATGCATCACATGATTTACAGGTAAAAAGCAAAATAAAAGGGAATTCAGACAAGTCTAATGTTTCTGCCGTCACTTATAGCAGATCATTTGATCATTCTAGAACATTTTAAGGTGAATTTGCTATAGTTTGATGCCAAAACTTAGCATAATGCTACATACACAACTGTTCTCATCAACAATACTGTTGCCTATAAAGTCTGCAAAACTCCCAAAGTCCATTGCTTAAAATGCAGCGGGGTGAGATGTTTTGCAGTCTAGCAGAGACGTACCTGATTCAAAGGAGCGTTTTGTAGGAGTGGTGAGTGAGCTGAAGGCTGTGTCTGTGCTGCATACTTCTGCAACAGAGATGCAGTTCAATAAGACAGGGAAGAGATGCGTGACAATGACTAAATGGTGTTTACTGCCATATAGGGTTCATTCTCACCGACAGACTTTAATAGTGTATTGAATTTTCTTGTAAAAGGCATCAGAATCATAAATAATTCAACAATAAATACTATAAATATCGAGGAGAGCAGAAAGGATACTTCGGCAACATGCTAAAATAAAATGCGTAATATTGACAAGAGGACAGAAAGAATAGATACTAACATATACTGAATATTTATTGTGGCAGGTGAGGCCCAGACGCAATGCAAAAAGGCCAAAAACTGGTTAAAGCTTAAAGGTCCCATAGTACGAAAATGCACTTTAGTGGGGTTTTCCATCAACAATATGCATCCCTGGCCTGTCTACAATCCAACCATGCATGAAAAAAAAGTCAGTCCGCGACTTCTTTAGCTTTGTCCTCCTTTATAAAATGTGTGCTTCAAACGGGCAGATTAAACTTCCATGACTTAGTGACGTCAAAAAGACACAGAGGTGCACTCGACCCAGCCCCCTCGAGTTAGTGGCACCACCTCTGGTAAAGGTTTGTCACGCCCACTAGAATTCAAGAAACTGGCTGCGCCTTTCTTTTTCTCTCCCTGCTCGCAAATGCTCCGTGGAGAGGGGAAACATTGATCAGAAAAAAGTGGTTGCTTCCTTCGTCCCAAGTCTTTGAGAAGACACCATTTCTTAAAGGACTGTTTTGTTAGTGACAGCCTGTTCAGAGCTGGATTTGCAACACGTTTAAACATAATAGATCGGTCCCAACAGTGTGACACGACTGCAAACGGGAAAGATGTAAGCTTTACATTTTTCATTTAGCCTTCCTTCCTTCCTTTCTATTCTTTCTAATAAGAGATTTGCACCTTCTACCATATTACTGGTGTATTTTTAGTGCCTAAAGTGGGAGCTACATTTGTCGTGTGGAGGTTGTTTGGTTACAAGAGGTCAGATATGATCAAGCAGATGTTGGTTGGATAAATGAAGCGGTTGTGTATTGTTCTGTCAAGATACAATCCGCGGTGGTTAATTTGCCGTGACTGGCAACTCGCCACCTAGTTGACGTGACTTTGTAATGCTAACCGGCCGCTAAGTGGTCTTGACGAGACGGCTTGCACGTTGCGACCGCGCAGTTGCCTAAATGTGCACATTTTTGTTATTCATAACTGCTTGTAAATGTCTACAAGCATTCATGGCAAATCGGATACATTCACGGCAAAATAACTTTCGCGGGAAATTTGCTGGTATGGCATAATAACCATTACCTAAACAACGCCACAACATAGTCTCTGTAGTAACGTTATGCTTTTTGGATAGACTTTTAATAAGCATTAATGCACCTTACCAGAAAAAGTACCTATGAGGTGTTTTCAGTAACTTGCTTAACTCATTTGCTCCCAAAAACTTAAATATGTTCCGTTTTAAATATTACCATGCTTCCAAAGACGTTTTTATGCGTTTATGGGGGGGGGTTGGCTTTGATGCAGCCTCTAAACTGAAGAGAATGGTTGAAGCTATGGTAATTATTACAAAAACGGCCAGCAGGTGGCAGCAGAGTAAAAGAGATAACTAGGGCCATGTTGCAAAAAGCTCTTTCCCCACTGTTTTAAACAGATTTGTGAATAATGATGAAATTTAGCAATATACTCTTGCTAATTGCTGCAAAACGGAAACAGATAGAAATATACTTATTTCCTGATTAAAGAAGAGACTCTAATCTTTCTTTTGGCATGTTTTTATAGCAATAGAACACAATATTCTGTGGGCCTTGCAAAATCAGTCAAAATCCAGTTAAACAGCCGGGAGCGAAGGGGGTTTCTTCAGTGAAAATGGTGTAAATGACTACAAGTACCTGGTAGTATAACAAGGACGTAGGGTAGAGTGGAAATATTTACTGCTTCACATGTCTTTTTTTTTTTGTCATCTCATCCTGGATGGGCCTTAGCGAAATAACCTTGCCACCGTACAGCGGTGACGGATGCCCTGGCAATCGCACGTGTCCTCTTTAAGCCCTCACACTGAATAGATAACCCTGAGCTTTCATCTACACTATCAGAGCCATGGAGGACAAATATAGTCTGGACAACTGCGGCTTTATCTAGCTGTCTTCTACAAAACAAAACAAAATCCCTGAAAAAAAAGATATTAATTTATATGTGGTCATGATCATTTTTATGCACAATATACACCATTATCCATCTATTAACTTACCGTCCTGAGCAGGTAGAGAGGTCACTGCTGCATCTCCTGGCAAAGGATCATCTGAGGTGTCTGACATGGCTATGAAGGACTGACTGATGCCTTTATTTGTTTCACTGCAGAATACGTCTGCTTGACTGCTACTGCTGCTACTGCTGGGGCTTGAAGAGGCTTTTGAGGCACCGTCTGGCTGTTTCTTCTGAATGTCTTTGGGAGAGAAAAAGCTTTATGTTAAAGTCAATGTCAATATAAAGAGCCCCTGGCGTCCTCATCAGAATCGCTTGGTCATTATGAGAATGTAGCAGAACAATTAATTAAGTCTTATTATAAGTGCTTAAAAAAAAACATTTTTTATGTGTTTATTGTCTACAAGAAGTTATTTCATAAAATTATAGTAACTGCATTTGTAGAATATGAAATAAGCACAAAAATGTCCCCATTTTTATATCTACTTTAGCGGGCTGACATTTTGCCTACTGAAAATGGCATCACAGTGCCAAAGCTTGCATACATCACATGACCAAACCCAGAGAAGGGAGCCATGACGTGTTTAGATTTTATTGTAAAGAAAAGTTTTGACTGATCAACAGGGGTTTTTAATGTCTAAATAGCAAAAAGTCAGACAGTGTAAAAATCATCAGCAAATTCAACAGTCATTCATTTTCAAGAAAATTTCAATTTACTTTTAAGTTTTCTGAATGGGTTAATTTAGTACCTCTCACCATGTTGGAAGAAAAAGGTAGCAAGAACAGTATCTGTGGAGCAGTTGTCAGGAGAAATAATGCCAAGTAGTGGTGGGAGACAGCTTAGGTACACAACATTTCTCCCCAAAATAGCACATTCAGCTACTTTCTTTTAAACAGTAGCCAGACTAACTGAAGGGTAAACACAGTTTGGGATAACAGTAAAACTTATTCACAGCAGCGAAGTCTAACCTGAAGATAGAACAAAAGAACAACCAACCTGCAAAACATTTGGAGCACAGATTCATTGTTTTGCTGGACCTAGGAAAAAGAGCAAAAGTTTTCACTAAAATGTCACTTGTTCAATTTTTTTTTCATATGATAACATCAGGTTGACATGCAAGGGAGAAGACTATCTTCAGGTTTTCAACCATAATCCAAAATCCCAGGCTGAGAATTACTTATTTGGGAACCCTGCACAGACAAAAACATCATTACTTTGACCCTAGAAGCGGATTCATCCCTGTCTGCACTTCAGTAGAAAATGTCTTACTGTTTGTTAACCCTCTCGGTTCTTTGATGGAAAGTCTGGGTCGCTGAAGCTTTGCCGATTTCAGCGACAACACAGACACAACAGTTGATTCTGGCTGTCCACTGAGAGATAACTCATTTCTTGTCCAGCCTCCCTCCTTACCATCAGTGCACCAAGCGTGACGGTCAGTCACATTCTATTATTCGGAGCACACCTTTGTATCCGTTTCTGAAGAAGGGGTCAGTTGCGGCAAACCTGAGGTCTTTCTGTCATGCTTGTGATTGATATGACACAGAATGGAAGTCTGGGTGGAGATTGGAGAAGCAACCTTATCATTGGGACCACAATATTGAAAAAAGTAAAAACTGCATTATTTTTTCTAGTATGACAAAACACTTTTTGTTGACAATGATACTAAGCTAGAATGGATAGCAAAGATCATGGGATCATTAGCACAAAACCACAAGTCAACTGATAAAAGTCAAACATAACTGATTCTGGTGCAGAACAATTTAAAAATCCACCAGTTAAGTCACACAAAATGTCTGAACTTGAACCGTTGTCATGGTGGACCTGGCATTTGATCTTCATCTTGACTTTTTGTGTACAATGAACCCCTGCTATGCTGCCGCATATAGCAAGGAATGTACAATTGGCGCCCACCCAAAATAGTTTATCCTGCCTATAAAAGACACAAGATGACAACAAAGCACTATTTTCTATTAGACAATGTTGTGGCCTGGGAAAAAAATGGAACTGCTCCTCTCACTTCAACATATTGCCTTGGCCCCAAGATAATACGAGTTGGCACAAAAGCAATCAAGTTACATCCTTGTTACAAAAAAATAAAACCCAGATTCAGATACCAAAGCTACATATTCATTAAATTGTGTACACTAGCTTTTCTGCAACACTCCTAGCAAATAAATGCATACATTGTCCAGCTAAAAATAAAAACTACTTTACTGGTGGAGGTAATCAAATGAGATTCATCACAGTGGGAGGATAAGAAACATAAGCAGGAAGGTAACGACAACGTGCTTGTTTAGACAAAGGAAGTTGGAGCACAGCACGACCCATCAGTCCCATAGGTGGTCCACCGCTGCTACTAATGAAAATGATCGGAAGAGACAAGACGGCAAGATCTACCACCTCATGGAGTCTGTCTGAAAGACATCCCTAGCGAGCAAAAAGCTTTGGATGGGTGGAGCTTGTTCCGATGGAACTGCATTTAATAGCCACAAACAAATGAGCGGTTAAATTCACTCCCGTTTGAGAAGGACTGTACTAGTCTAGAGTAAAAAGTTACAAAGGTTTAACTTTGTTAACAAATGGCGACATATGGCAACATAGTCTTATGGCTTTGATAATGACTTTACTTATTAAAGCAAAACCATGAAGCTTTCGGTTTTCATTGATTATGGCGGCACCATAAGGACAATAGCGGTAGTGTTTTTCCTTTAGGAAGACCACATTTCCCATGAGGACCAGCACATAGTGTTTGTCGTCTTTGAGCTCATGCCAGGCCAATGTCGATCCTTTACTGTCCTTTGTACCGGATATCCTCCCTTTTTCTTTTTTCTTTTTTTGTCTCCTCAAGACAAAACTTTTTGGTTGTTTTGCAGCTTCTGCAATGACAGCCGCAATCACACACGTAGAGGTTCGAATCGACTTCTGTCTTTGTAACAAATGGAGAAAGGGGGATGTGACGTATGATGTAAAGCAGTCCATATTTGTATTTTTTTTTATGTGGCAGGGTTCCTACAACCCTCCTCAAAGTTGCTTAGTGCCAGCAAAAGCGATAGAGGCCCCCTCATGACAAACGTGTAGCTGTAAGACGATATTTCATCAGAAGTCTTATGAAAATATTTGTTGTCGGTTGAAAATTTCCTTTGTATTGCTTCGGCTTTACGGCGCGTACCCTCTTCGCAGCCATTCTTTTAGATAAATGCATCAAGTCTCTGTATTTGTTTCTCCGATATTTGCATTAATTTCGATTAATGCAACCAACCACCGCTGTAGGTGTATGTTAATATGATATGCAATTAACTTAGCAACATTAAAATCCAATTTCAGTTTTTTTATGCAATTGTTCCGTCTTTCTCCCTTTGAAAACGTGCTTATGAACTATGTACATGTCTCTTGAGTCAATAATGGACTTTGTAAATGTGTGTGAAATTGCCACTGTCAAGTCAACACATTCACAATAGGATACAATGTAGTCTATTATTGGTGAAACAAAAAGACAAATAGTGTACAGTTATGTGTCTTAACACAATATGTACTGCATACAAAACTAAACGTGTACATGGCCCATTCAAACACTTCCAAATGTTAGGATGCCGCACTTCCGCGGTGCAGGAAGACAAAACAGTCGGTGAAAGAGGGGGGTTATAACAATAACATGCCTAGAGAAACAACCCTTACCCCAAAGTTTGTTTGTCCGTGTATTTGCACTTATACTACACTGTGTTACGAATCCTCTCACACCTGTGACACGAGCTGGATTATCCATCTTGGTCTCTCGGTGGGAAGTGAACGAGGCCAGCTGGGGTTAGCTCGCAGCTAATGCTACAAAACAATGGGGAAGGGAGGGGAGGAGGGGGCTCATAACAAGCTCATCCCCGCTTGAGCTGCTAGTGCTAATGGCTAAACGGCTAAGCTAACCGTCGACTGTGAAGCTAAAGAGACACAAACAAGATGTTCAAAGAGGTTCCCGGTCTTACCCCCAGAAGCCGCATGGACAGCGCGGCGGCACGACGTTGACGTTACTCGGGGGCTTGCTGCCCTCGCTCCCGGTGTCCCCCATGTCGGTCTTCCGTGTTGAAGCTCTCCGTGTAGCAGGTGAATCCGGGGATGGAGCGAGGGCCTTTCAATTCGTCTATAGATCCCTCCCGTCTGGTTCCGTTCAAAACGCGATGGCCCGACGAGTAATCCCCTTTTTTTCAAATTTCCACAGGAGTGGAGCAGTTTGCCGACACGAGCGGCCACAAAGTCCAGTAGATTAAAACAGCCTTAAACGAGAGTAAAACATGGGAGCCGTCAAAGCCGATGACGGACGGAACCACCGGGGATTCCTGGGCCGATCAGCTGGAGAGCAGAACAAACCACTGACACAAAGATGGGGGGGTCCCGGCAAACGGGGCAGCAAGATGTTCTACGGGTGGCATTATTCTGGACAGTGAAGCTGGACGTTTACTCACTAATTAAATCATGTCAACATTGTATACATTAAAATGCCGAATGATAAATAATTGTCTGAGGGAGCTCCTGTGTTACAATCGACATGGTAGGTTCCATGAAAAACTCATAACTAGGAAGCTCACGTTGTAAAAGTATTTTCTAGTTCAGAATCAGATCACCATTTCTACTTTGTTTCATTGTTCGTGTCGACAACTGTATTATTATATATTATTATGCCAATTTTCAATGTTCTACACCTTTCACATTTATCCACCGATTCAAACCATTCTCACTTACAATAGAATAGAATTTTTCCAATAAAATTCCCCAAATGAATTACCTCCTTCTTTCACATTTCTTGACTACTTCAAACAATTACAATTCAAGAATATTCCGCTAGCTCTGGACATTTTAGGAACTATTTATCACATTAACAAAATCCCCAAATTTTCACAATGAAAATCCTAATTTAAGAGATGTTTTGCAAATTTGACTCCTTCCATTTTTCCAATCCAAATCCATTCTGCATTTCAACAATTCAATTTACAGGATTTCACACAAATTCGCAGCATTCAGGGCACTTCAGCTTTTGAGTATTTATATGCCATTTCGGAAATTGCATTGTGTAGTTAAGAAATATGTTCATATGTACTGTACCGTGTGCTTCTTAGGAAAGCAATGCAAATTAATCAACGACATCTTACAGTTGTGTCTACAACATTAACTTATGTGCTTGTCGATGTGGGTCAGTCACAATGACACAGCCTAAATTATTACACCAACTTACTGTACTGTACTCTCTTTTTCATTCTAGAGTCCCAATAGACACTGTATACAGTCACACCCAACCACACTGGATATGTATCACGACCCTTGCCCTATCCTGTTCTGCCTAGTAGCCACCATCCTGTCCTTTTGGTTAGTCGTTATGACACTTCCTCATATGGTGTACCTTCCTTCACAGATAAGAACATTTATCCTATGTAATGTTAAAGTAGCTCTATACCATTCAATGCTGTAGCACTCCCCCCCCACCCCCGCCCCCCCCCCTGCTCTCTCTCTTCCCTCAGTCTGTCCCCTCATGAACCTTGTTCTTTCCGGCTGCTTTTCCAATAAATATCACAATATAAACAACCAAGGGGGCATATTTCAAACTCCCCTGTTGCACAGAAAAACTGTTCTAGGATAATAAAAAAAAGACATACAGACTCACCAGAACAGAACAATAAATAAATAAAAAAGGTGATTTAAAACGTGACCAACATTTGTTTTCAGTTTTGTGCGTGGGTCCTTGAAAAATGTTTAAACATCCTCTTATAATAGACATGTTCACCAAATTCATTTCAACTTATATCTGTGACTAACCCATCCTTCCCCCCCCAATTTCTAATTGTTGTCATCCAGATAATCACCCCAAGTCATTACCATTAAAAACAAAATGTTAATGACTGTAAATCTCTGAAGTCTTCGCAAGTCTAAAATTAAATATGACTCTGCAGCAGCAGTTTTTTCCCCATCCATGAATGTGATGTTTTTTAGTTTTTGTTCACCCTCAATTTTGAGCAAAATTCCCTTTGGAGCCAAAGTGGTTTCATCCAACAGGATAGGCCAGGAAGTTCTTTCTGTCTGTAGGGAAGAACATGTGGGCTGTGGATCTACTTGAAGAGCAATAGATAGCTGCATGTTCATTTGCTACAAGGAGATACCACAGAGGATTGATTGCACAATCACATTTTCAGTGTTGCTAAGGGCCATAATCCAATACAGCTCCCGACAATGCATGCTAAAGTCCTGTTTGCCTCTCTGATGCCAAACTTTTCAACTCCCTTAACACTTTTCTGCTTAGCTATTTGTTCTGCTGTTTAAAATAAACAAATGGTAATGGTCAGTTGGTGCAGCACGCAGGGACACAGTTAATTATTACAATCCTCATTTCGGGCCTCTCTGTGGAAAAGTGCTTTACTGCTTTTTTTTTCCGGCCTCATAGCCTGAGTCCAGCCTGGGGCTCGATGGTCCTCTAGAGACATGCTCAACACAACTTCAAAGACAAAATTCCCTCTTACATACTGTATACCCCTCTCTCTCTTCCACCACACTAATAAACACTACAACTTTAAGAATTAATTAGACACTGGATGAAACACAAGTTAGACATCTTGCTCCTTTAAAAAAAGTTGAAATATCTTCGTATTGATTAATGAATGATTGAAATGTGTAGCTAGCCCCTTTAGTTTCCCTAGTTCAAAATCAAGGTCCATAATGATTAGGGGGAGTTTAGTTTGAAAGAACCCGGGACCCCAAACGCCTATAGTGTGAATTACAACAGAGACTGTATGACAAATACAACTTTGTAAATTCGGCACTGTCCCTCAATTCCCCAGATCGGAATCCAATCGAGTACGTCTGGGATGTCATATATCCGGCATAGCACTGCAGACTACTCTGACTCCCAGGAGACTTAAGTGTAATTTCATTACAAGCCTGCCCAGACCTTATAGGGAGTGCATACAGCCATGACAATACACACTACAGAACCGGTGTGGGTTCAACCTGTGATTGCAATTTTGAGTAGCCTATGATTCTGATTCCAGTCCTCTATGCTATCTTTCAAATTTATTCACTGTTCTAGAAAAAATGGGGTCTCCATCCTGACAGTATCAAAGGTGTTTGCACAGAAAATAAACACTATGCAATGTGTATTTTGTACAGTAGCGCATCTCAACCAATGGAGTAAATACTGATTAGCCAGCGACACATGCATTAGTCCACGTGTCAATAGATAGCGTCGATTCCCGACAGCTAATGTGAGAGGGAGCCACTCAGAAACATGCTCTAAATGGATTGTATGGGAAATCTATGTCAGCACATATGTACATAAATGAGTCTTTCCTATCTTTTAATGCCATCTACAGATAGGCAGCCCTGCTTGTTATTGACTGGAGGACAAGCCGAGGGTGTTTATCAGGAAAAACGGGATTACCTTGATGTCTGATAACTGTGAAAATGCCAGCGTGGGTTTAAACAAGCACATTCTATGAATGGCAGATGTTTATTATGGATGCGAACCTTTAGGGATTTGCAGGCCTTTTCCAAGCAAGGATTCCTATTTGGGTTGTTCAAATGGACCACGCAGATTTCATAATAGAACATAGAACCACACATGTGGACGAAATTGTTGGTACCCCAAGAAAAACTAACAGAGGTCACAGAAATAACTTGAATCTGATAAAAATAATAATAATAAATTCAACCGGGAAAAAAAAAAAGTCATGAAGCGGGCCTGGACAAAAATGATGGTAACCCACGAAAAGAGAGACATGTTAAACCAAGGTGTGTCCTGGAATTAGCATCACAGCTGTCTTCAAACTACATCATGCAGCCCATTTAAATTGTGACATGTTGTCACTGTGCTATTTGGTGACATGATGTGTACCACACTAATCATGTCAGAGGAAGCGAAGGAGCGAGTTGTCTCGAGAGATCCGGGGGGAAAAAATTATAGACCAGCACGTTGGAGGTCAAGGCTATAAGACCATGTTTTCATAGAATAACATTTGCTTTTCCTTTAAACATTTAACAAAAAAATATTGCTGAAAGGACTATGTGTATTTTAATGAATTGGATCTATTTTAGCTTTATTTTCTTAGTTGCTAAAGGCATATTACTGTACATGTGCTGCTTTCAGTGCGCGCTGATTGAATGTGGTGAATGATGTGATAAAGACTCCAATATGGAGGTTTACCGCCTAGCAAATGTCGCTTGACAGATGAAGAGCAATGTCTGACAACGAGCTGCGAGATCATAACCAGTCTGTGAAGCGCTGGGGGCTGCAGGCGGTGTTTAGAAGTGCGCACAGATGGGATAAACATCAGAGAAGATGCTGCCAGACACTCACTAAAAGCTGTTTTGCACTCCTCCATTCGAGACAAAATGCCCCCTCGAACAACATTGTTTCCTTTTTGTTCTTTCTTATTTTCCATGATGTATTTTCCACTTACTTCACCTTTGAACACTCTTTCACTTCCTATACACACACTTACTGTGTGCGGGATGTGTAGGGAAAAGCGCCCGTGCATCAAGCAGCATCTCCAGCCTGCCCACCATCTCGCTATCTGCTGATCAAAGAACAGCTAAACACGCACCAAGTACAGGAGCGGTCGCAGCCCAGCAGCCGCTGCAGCACAATTAGCAGGAGAAATCTACAGACGTGCTCCCGAATTCCCTCAGATTGCGACACATTCGTACAGCACAGATACTGAAAGAGGCTAATTATTTGTCCTCTTTTACGTGTTCCAAAACATTGAAGATAGACTTCCTGTGAGAAAAACTCCTTGCAAAGATGATTTATTACAGAGAATTCTCCGGTCACACAACAATGAACATCACGTAAAAGGTGGAATTCCAGGGTGCGTGTGTGCCCCCTCTTTTGCGGAATACAGCTTTTAAAGAATCCAAATCAGTAAGAGAACACCTATTCTCCTCCCATCATGAATAAGTAAAACAGATTGGTTCTCACACAATATATTACATAATATTATTTTCGTACACAGTCCGCAGCTGTGTTCATCTTTTTAGACAAAATATACTCTAAGGGTACTTTTCGTACTTTTTTCCCAAAACAATATCTCACAAACAAATTGAACTGGATTTAGAGTGGCCATGAGTGATGGTGCTCTCAGGGTATGTGTGTGGCAAAATCTGTTCTTACGAAGAGAATGTGTGTGCGCAAAACACTGAGAAGGAATTTTTAGGCCAAACAATGTACCAGCTTAGGTTAAGGTCAAATTATACTGAGTTCAACACTATTTCACCTACTTTACACATCTATCAAACATTTCAACATGGTTAATATATGAAATAAAGAATTAAAAATGTTAATAATGTCTAACAGATACGTAAAGGCAAACAGATGTGCCAAAAGGAAACAAATGCTCAGAAATGTTGCAGGACAAAAATGTGAACAATTAACTATAAGAGCGAAACGATTAATTGGACGATTTTGCTCTTTTAAAATCGGTGTTGCTTTATCCATTAACACATTAACATAACACAAATATAATGACATTCAAAAAATATATATTTTAATTAAAAATTTTATTAAAATAAAATAATCTGCCAATTTTTGCTTTTGTTGTAAAGTTAAACAAATACTATAGGAGAATGTATTGTAAATCAGTCAAATATTGCTGTATTACTGTAATTCATATCTTTATTGATGTAAGCATTAAGTAACAAAAAAAAAAGAAGTTATTTAATACATTATATTTTTGAATTAATTGGCTAGGAGTTATTATGTACTTTAAATTAGTTAGCTATCGGAATTTTATTCTGCCAAATATTGGCTTTTTGTAACTTAATTGGCTATCAGAATTGTATTCAGCCAAATATTGGTATCAACCTCAAACAATCAATTTTGGTTGGGCCCTAGTTTTAACAACCTTAAACAGTTGCTGTGCAAATAGAACAAAAACAAAAAATGACAAAATAGCAGTGCGATGAGTGAATTGTGATTAATAATGTATCAGATGTTGTTTATTGTACAACTTCAAAAGCGACAACACCTGCCAACTTGTGTTTATCCAGCTTATCCATACCTGCAGCAAACCATACTGCGATTTTAAGATTAGTGAGCAGGTCGTCCATGTGTACGTGCGTGCAAGAATGCGTGTGTGAGAGAGAGACGCTGAGCAGAACAGAAAAGAAAACACAAACATTGCCAGACAGTTTAAAAAACAGCCTTCTCGTGAGCGTCTGTGAGTATAAGCTCTCTCAATTGTGTTCTCAGTGGAATTTAGATGGAACTCCTTCAAAACATGAAGCCGTTTCACGGGCAGCTTTGGCTCTGTTGGTAAAGCGTGTGGTCCAGTGACCAAATCTCAGCTCCGACCGTACGCTGTCAAAGTGTCCTTGGGCAAGACACTGAACCCAAAATTGCTCCAGGTGGTGCCTGAATGGGTGAATGTAAGCTTCACTTAAGTGCTTAGGGCACTGTGATGGTGTAGATAAAGCATTACAAAAGTGCACTCCATTTAAAATTTTACCACCAGAAAAAATAAAAAGAATAAAAAGAAAAAGAAAAAGAAATAAAAATAAAAATAATTAAAAAAGAAAAAAAGAAAAAGAAAAAAGAAAAAAGAAAAAAAGAAAAAATTAAAATTAAAAATTAAAAATTAAAAATTAAAAATTAAAAATTAAAAATTAAAAATTAAAAAATTTTAAATTATAAATTTAAATAAAATAAAATACAATAAAATTTTACAACCAGGTTTATTACGAGCATTGTCTGCATGCACAATCTTTATCAAACATGGCTGACATTGTTTTCGAGTGTTTAAAAGAATTAGCACAGTGTATAGTGAAGGGATGTTTATATAATCACTTAAATACTGTGGTGGTGCGTGCATTTTTTTTTTTTTTTATGATATTGAGCAATATTACCGCTACAGTGTATTAGAATTCATGCCATGTTAAAATGGAGGTTAAGAACAAAATATAAAGCATTATTGTGGATAAATTCAGATAAGTCACCAACATCCGTGGAACTTATGGACGCACGCAACATTTCTGAGTCTATTGAAACACCAATTGTCGTTAAAGGTGCCGTTTTAATATCGTCTTAAATACTGCATAGGTTAGTCAATGTAACATGCCATACAATTAATCTAATAAACTTTCATGTTCTTCAGTGCTGCTGTTTTGGTTAGCAAATGAGTTCAAAGTGGCTTAACATTTATCTTTTTAAAATCCAGCCAAAGAAATACTATTTTTTTTAAAGGCTTATTGCTAATTAGGGTGTGCTGTCTATTAAAGGGAAGGCTACTGTTTGAGGAAATATGGTAATTTAGTCACATTCATTAAATGAATTAGAAACAGACCTCAATGACGGTTGAACAATTCAAAACTTCTGTTGACTTGTTTGGTTTAAAAAAAAAATTCGTTCTGTCACGGTACAACAAACACTAACCAGGGTACTGGTTAATGCTAAATAAACAAGGAACTGAAAATATACCAAATCAAAGTGACAGACAAGACTCCGGCGGGTGACCGTGACAAGCGGCAATGATCCCACACGTACTGATCACCACCCGGGAACTAAATACACCCACACTAATTGGGTAACTAGCCACACCTGGGGCCAGGCACAAGTGGCTGAGGGCCCAGATTGGTCAACCCGCGGAAGGGCGGGAACCCACTCAGGGCCCTCAACCAAAGCCAGATCTTCCCAGACATGACAGTTATAGCATAGGTCCATTTGCCGCCACCAGGTCCCAGTTTCAAACAAATGTAATAATCCCACTTTTAAATATAGTTTTCAACCGCTTATCTGCAGCATTTGCTTTATTCTGGTGCTTTTCATGAAAGGTCGCTGAATTGATTGCAATGTTCCAATGCAAATCATAATCCAGCATCTGATTAGCGGGGGAAAAAATCCTAGTAATGTGATGATAAGGATATGCGGATAAATTCTAATCAGAGCTTTTCACTGTATCCCTTTAATGAGTCCATCTTTGAGTGTCTTTTGTCTGTGTGTGTTGGAGTGCTCAAAGGTTTCATCAGCATATTTAGCATATTCCCTCTCAATCAGTCTAGATTGATTAGGTTACTCTCAGTCAATAACTGAACAGGAGAAACTGCACTTGATTACATCACAGCCAACACAGCAGGTCTTATTTTATTAGAAGTCGTCGCAACCCTGCAGACAATATAACATCGTGCGCTGGACTGGATGTTATGTTGAAAAGCAAAAAAATAATAATTTTAGTGTCTTTTAAATTCAGCGCGCTTTTGTTGGGGGGCTAGTTGTAGTTACCAACCAAGTAGATATCTGGCATTTGATGATCCAGTGAGTGTTCTTTTTAGATTTGAAACAAAATGTTTTTAATCGTTTTAAATAAAAAGGGTCAACATTTGCCTTCTAAAAAGTATTTTCCACGATTAATTAATCTGTACAATACAGGGGTTTCTTTATTTGCACGTTTAATTTATTCTGCAGCCATGCTTGTCATATTTCCCCGTTGAAATGACTGGAAATGCAATTAATCCGTTCCAGCCACCAAATAAAAGAACAACAGAAATTTTTATTGTGCAATTTCAATATATACAGGAAATAGCACTCTACAGTTTTGTTCTCCATAGAAACATACAGTCATAATTATCATATTATCATTATTAGCATCGTGTTGAATTTATTTATTGTGTTGCTCCCTCTGGTGCATGTGCCTTGGCCACTGGGGGCAGTATAATGTATACATACGGATATAAATGAAGCAAATGGTCACTAATGCTCATTAAGCTGTAGTAATATTCTTCATTTTTTGCATAGAATAAATGTATTGTATGTATTGTATTGTTTATATTTGTCTGTCTATAGGCCTATGCATTTCCGCATCGTTCATGTTCAAATTTCCGTTGAGGTTTATCACACCGCAACACTGATGATGATGCTTTTGTTAGCCCATGTACTCAGCTTTGCATCTTGTGTTGGCATTAATCTAGTGGACTTTTCTAAGGGAATCATAATGTGGGCGTGTCAACAAACATCTTGAAAACAAAACAGTTGTTCATTAGCAGCTAACTACTGCATAATGTGACGTTTGCTGCCACCTTCTAGTGCTACGTATCTCAAAAAATTTTCCGCAAGTCAAAGCAAAGAATTGGCCAAGAGTCTATTTGAAAGGTCGGGTCATTCATTCATTCATTATGAGTTTCATAACTACTGTCTACTGCAATACATTTTTGTCCTGTGCCGTTTGGCCTTGAAGCCTTGTCCTCAGAACCGGTAAACTGCTCATCATTGTCTACATTTGCAAAGTGTGCGCTTTGAGGGGTTGACTGTGCAGAGTGTTTGACAAAAATCAAACAGTTTTCACAGCCAAACACAACAGCCTGAGGTTTTTCTTGACACTTCCACCCTAATTTGGCAGAACGCAGGAGGGATGTTTTGGTTTTCGGTTTCGGCCGTGAATTCTCATTACGATGCATTCCTAGTAAAACAAAAATAACATTTCTACCGCATGCCCTCCTTGTGTTTGTAATATTTGCATATGGTCAATTAACATATATATATATATATATATATATATATATATATATGTATATGTATATGTTTAAAAATAATAATAATAATAATTATCTTAAAAATATATATTATTATTATTTTTAACTATATATATGGTTAAAAATAATAGTATTAATAATTATCTTAAAAAATATATTATAATTATTTTTAACTATATATATGGTTAAATATAATAATAATAATTATCTTTAAAAAATATATTATTATGTTTAACTATATATATGGTTAATAATAATAATAATAATAATTATCTTTCCAAAAAAATAATATTAATTATCTTTAAAAAAAATAATAATAATAATAATAATTTAAACAGACTCCAACTCATGATTCTTATCTGTTGTGCTGTGCAACACACTGTGTTATGTCAAGCTGGGCACTATGATCTCAAAATCTGCAGGGGAGCAGTCCTATCTGATGGAGGCTTTCTTCTCTTGCACCTCCCCGCTTGGTCTTGTCTTCACTTGTGGACCACCGTGATTGTGTCCAGTCCTCAGCCTTTTTCCCCCCATCATGCTGAGTGTACCTTGGCTTCTTTCTTTCCTGAATGCAACACTTCTATGTCTTTGTCACCATGTGTCTTTAGCCACTGTACATATATTATTATAAATAGTGTTAATAACTACTGCACAAAAAAAAACTACCAGTTAGGAGGTAGTCTCTTTAACTCCTTAAGTACATTCGTCCATTCATTTTGCAGCGGAGCTAACATCACCATTCTGACGTGTGTGAAGTTTTTGTTGTGAATAAAAATGACCCAAAATGTTTTATTTCAAGACAAGGTGTTATAATGCAGACAATCTTAGAATGTATCTTTAATGAGAGATGTAGTAAATAAATATAACCAGCAAAAAATATACACTGATCTTTGTCAAATTGTGTTTTTATCATTTTTCAGGGTCTGAGCACATGGACTACATGGAGTTATTGCAACAAGTCTGGTCGAATCTTGCATACCATTGTATTACAAATGCTGGAAAATATTGAATATGCTATTTCTTAATTTATAATTGAATACAATGCTGATTAAAATGTATTTGTTTATGTGTGTCTGATAGGGTGTTCCTGTGTTAGGTATAAATGACCTGTCATGTGTTGTTCTTAATTTTCATTGTGACCATCAACTGCTTCAGTGTCAAAATGGCGTCAACAATGCGGGCCAAACTTGAAGCATAAAACACATTATTACACATTAAAGCGCGTAGGAGTGAAGGAACCCTCATTCCTGTGTTAAACAATGCACTACTGACATCTAGTGGTATACTGTATATAAAAAAAGGTCAATTAAAGCACATATCTGGTCATATAATCCTTTATTTCAAAACAATAAAACAAATTAAAAAAAATTATAAACAATAAAATACCATGAAGTAATAAAAAAAAATAGTACAGTTGTAAATAATAATGCCTCATTTTAATTTCCGTATTGGTCAAATGAGGGGGGAAATATTATAAATTTTCAACAAAAATGAACTTGATGCCTCTCTGACAGTGTCAATAAAAATTGAGCATGATTTTTTTTTTGTAAAGGCTCAATTGAGCATACTGCTCAAATTGCGCAGGTGCATCTAATGCTGCAACCCTGAACGAGAAGCCTTTTTTTTTTGTTTTTTTGTTACATTTGAACCCACATATCAATGTCACGCGGTTTGCAGCTATTTAACAAAAGTGACCCCGTAATTGTGGCTCGGACCCAGTCAGGTATTCCAAGTTTTTCAGAAAATGAGCCTGGCACATTTCCCGCGCCAGGAGCCAAATGGAAGTTGACCTGGTTGTCACTTCCTCACTCACATTTCTCAGGAGGAACGACTTCCAACAGGAGTTGCAAATGCATGGTGATGGGCTCTATATGGGGGTTAAAGGTCAAAGTAGCAAGGAGTCAATACTGTATTAACACAGATGACAATCTCTTCAAAGATCACAGTAGGTTACAGGTTATTTCTATAGATAAATAAATAAATATAAAGGTGAGGTGGATAAAATATGAAATATATGTTTGCACTTTAAGCCACATTACTGCCATTTGACATGTATTAGGCCTACATCTAAACAAGCAGAAAGCCTTCACACTTTATTTACTTTATTAATTTTCAACAGCTGCCTTGTTTTTTTTTTCTTGACTTTTAGGTTGTAAATGTGCTTACTCATGAGTTTGCGTGCCCACTCGACCTTCAGGTGGACAAAGGGGTAATACAGGAGGAGCCCGCTGAGGATGAAAATGGCACAGTAGAGGTACTCCATTTCGGGATTGTCAATGATGGGGGCCAGGACCAGGTAGAAAGAGATGAGCACCATTAGGACAGCAATTATAATGGGAACCTTTGAATAAATGCAAACACTTGAGCTTTTGTTGCAGCTAAAACAAACAAACAAAACAAAACAAAACATGCATGCCAGACTGCACCTTGACTGGTCTTTTCAATTCCTTCCTCGTGAACCGCATGACGATAACAGAAAACATGGTCAGGCCATAAAAGAACCACTGAGCAAAGCTGAAGTAATTGATGAGGGTGTTGATGTCTGCCGGGATTGTGTATAAAATAGCCAGAAAACCCTGTAAAATAAAACGGGGGGGGGGGGGGACACCTCAGTAGCATTATTAAAGCATTAAAAGCTTTAATAAAGTAATACAATAACAACATGAAAGTTCTTAAAACTCACATTGAACATTAAAGCTGGGGATGGGGTGAAACGCCTCAGACTAATAAAAGATAAAATTTCCACCATGTGACCTTCTCTGCCACATACATAGGCCAGCCTGAGAACCAAAGCATACATTTAAATCATTTGTCATGACTTTGCGTTTTCTTAATCTGTCACCTGAACATAACCAACTCTTGTTTCGTCATGTTTTTTTTTTTTTACCTGCCTGCAGTGAAGCAGCTTCCATTGGCCGAGCCAAAAGTGGAAAAGACGACAAAAAGCGGAACAATCCAAGACATAGGGTAAAGAACTTTGTCTCCAAATGTCTAAAACATGAAAGAAAAAAAGAGAAAGCGAAGGAGCATGGCTCAATTTATCTGTAATTAAATATAAATACCGACATTAATAATATGGTTAGCCGGGATAAGATCCATTTCACCGGTGAGGATAAACGACAAAAATTGACAGGATAGCTAGACAATAGGATGGAGAGAACGTAGAGAAAACAATTCTGACAAAATAATTTCAAAACTGAGTTAAGCCATCAGACTTGATGTGAAGGACCGTTATGGTTAGTATCAAACTATTGTCTGAGGATTTGTATTTATAATAAATACAACAACATGCTTTTTGGTTATTTTGTCATCAAATGAGGGCATAAGGGCACAATAATGACACAACTGGGAAGACCTTTCATGTATGTATCCAAGCGTTATTATATGTTACGTAATGAACATTAAGGCTCTACTCACGACTCTGGCTGGAAGTGTTCGGTTTAGGTGAACGGTATGGGATTTTTTTAATAGGTTTTAGGTGAACTAATGAATACACACACACGCACATACACATACAAAATAAAAAAAATAAAAATAATAAAAAAGAGAGCAATGATGATGACATGTCAAATCGGTAAAATTACCGAATGAACAATACTGAGCTCTCCAGGGAAAAAAAAAAAAGGCTCTACTCGGACTTTTCCTCTTACCACAGCTACAGCTGAGGATGACAGCAGTTCATTGCTGGTCATTACAGTGAAATAAGCGATGTTGACCATCACATAACACACAGCCACCAAGGGGATCCCAATGAGGATGGCTAATGGCAGGTTCCTGTGGGAAAAAAATTACATTACAACAGTATCCGTATTGATTACAACAGTATCTGCTGCTGTTACGTATTGAGCAGCCACAACATTAGGTACACCGGTACAATCTATTACTCATTCACAGCCGTTGACGGCTAAAAACGTAAAAATTTAATTTAACTATTTCAAATAGTTAAACATTTTTTCCACTTTTGTTAACAATTGTATGAAAACCTATTTTTTTTATTGTACATTTAGAACAGATATGAAATTTGTGATTAATTGGGAGTTAACTAGTGAAGTCATGCAATTAATTACGATTAAAAACATTAATCGTCTGATGCCCTGAATTTTGTAATAATCTTTTCTTCATTTTTAAAAAAAAATTAATTCACTGCCATTAACGGCTATAAATGTCAGAAATTCATTTCAACAATTTGTATTAGTTTAACATTTTTCCCCCTTTTGTTAACAAGACTATGAAAACCTAGGATTTTTTTATTGTACATTCAGAACAGATGTAAAATTTGTGATTAATTGTGAGTTAACTAGTGAAGCCATGCGATTAATTACAACTAATAATTTGAATCGCCTCTTGCCCCTAACTTTTTAATAATCTTTTTTAAAAATGAATTTATGGTACCAATGTACAAACAGTACATGAACATACTGTAAATATCCTAATAAGGCATATTTATACACTCAAATATTTACTCACCACACCGAATATACTGTATGATGTAAATATGGAATATCAGATCTAAAATAAAGTCACCGAAATATTAAAAACGTTTCTCAATTTCGATGCCGTCCACTACAATCACAATAATAAATACTGTACTGTTACATTAGTATTTACATTAGCTAACCTATCTGAATAGAGTATATTGTGACTTTAGACTGAAGGATGGAATTTGTATGTTTCCTACCTGAAAGGGTTTTTGAGCTCCTCTGTGATGAAATTCAGTTGACTCCTGAAATGCAAACAAATGATATTGGCACACTTTATAAAAGAGTACCCCGTCATATTTTAATAGATATTTATTGGTTCATTGCATCACTTTCGAGATGCTGAATATTTACCATCCATCATAGGCCCAGAGTCCATTATAAAAGGCAAGTCCAATTCCTCCAGCAGACACTGATTTGCCGACAAATGCATTTGAAAAGTTCTCAGTTTTTCCTGGACACAAAAATATAAATACCAAAATGAGATCAAATGGCACAGATCTAATCTATTATGAAGACAAAATGTTTGAAGTCCCACCTTGCGCCAACAGAACAATGCCAGCTCCCACGATGATGACAATGATTAAAAGTTTAGCCCCGGTGAAGAGGTTTTGCACGTAACTCGCCAATTTGACACTGAAGCAGTTGATGGTCACAATGAAAACTAAAAAAATATATATATATATCATTACCATTGTTTGTGTAGCACGCAGTAGTCATGTAAAGCAATAGCAGTGGTTGATGTCACCTATGGCTGCAGTCGCCAGACCCTTTGTGACAATAACAGGGGGGCTGCATTCAGGAAAGAAAGGAGCTGAGGCGTACTCGGCAAAGCTCAGCGTGATGATGGAAAGGGCCGAGGGCTTGGACACCATCACGGTGGTCCACGAGTAAAGGTAGGCCACCGGGGAGCCGAAAGCTTCCATCAGATAGGAATACTCTCCTCCGGATTTTGGGATCATGGTGCCCAGCTCGGCGTAGCACAGCGCTCCTGTCAAGTACAAGATAACGGATAAGGCAAATTAGTGGGAGGCTTTTTTTCTGATAGCAAGTTCAACAAAGCACCTTATTATGCGTCCGTTTGGCAAGATGTTCGCTTTTAAAACCGTCTGTTGACTTTTTCAAAAAGCAACATGACCCAAGGTGACCCAAGAGCAGGTCACGAAGAATCGAATCATTTCTCTACCACCATAACAGATTAATATATATATATATATATATATTAATATATTTTGTTCACGGAGTTTCACTTTTACCACTTAATTTTTTTTATGTACAGCACTATGTATACAGCTATAAATGTTTTTAAAGTGGTTTATTAATAAAGTTGACTTGAGTCAAAAATGCTAAGATTTTTCATAAATAACACATTATGACTTCCAAACACAAGAGTACTGACTCAACCAATAGCAGCAGCTATAGTACATGTCTTTTTTTTCCTCTGTGCTGTAAATGATTTAGTTGTTTCTCTAGTATGTGTAAATGTGACAATGTGCACTTTTGGTGCCATAATGCACACGAGGTGTAGCCGCTCTAAAACGTGCCCTACTTTTTTGTACTAAGTCAGCAAAAAAATAAATAAACATAAACTTGCAATGCATGTAAACACTTGCGTGGGACGACAGGACACAAACTGGCGGGTTACATGACCAAATGTCCTTTTTAAATGACATCCCATTAAATAATTGGTTCAGTGAACACTGATTGCCATGTAGTGATGTATGGCTGAACAATTTTGAAAAATAATCCAATTGGGGTTTAATTTAATTAATTGTGCAGCCCTGCTCACTTTTTTGTGTACATACAGTATGTTCCAGTTCATCCACTCTTTAAAACAAAACAAAAAACACTGAGAGTTGTCCCTCTTATGTGAACGACCCTGAAGACGAGGGTGGTTATCTTTATCGGCATTCCCATGCTTTGATACTGTATGTTTTCTACAGCGTCTGTGTCGTATCCTTGATGCCACCTGCACTAAGCCGGACAAAATTGAAAAGCGGCTCCCACAATCAGTGAGGGGTTACAGTGGCCTGCTTTGCTGGAAGACAACATTTGAGTGAATTTGACAGTAAGTTTCTGCACTTTTAGCCACCTGAGATACTGTTTAGTAATTTGGCGGGTGCTGCTGTTTTGATTATCAAGAGAGTTGAATGGGTTCATAATAACACCACTGAGCTGATTCATTATTTTTTTTAATGGGAAAAGGGAGGCACGTCTATTACAGAGACAACAGTTATTGAAGGAAATACGGTATGCCTTATATAAATTTAGCATGGGAAGCGCTAGTCTGTATAACATATAAATTGTATATTGGGAAGAAAGATAAACAGTAGCATAAATGTACAGTTGACAATTGTAATTAAGACTTCAGTCCAATGTGAAATCAAATTATATTCTCCTTTAAGTTTCCAATGTTAAAACATGATGAACCATACTTCTAATTAAAATACCGATAATGTCCTTTTAGGTCTAAGTTGTCAGTAGCCCGTCATGCATATATGCTAGGGGTGGGAATCTTTGAATGTCTCACGATTCGATTCAATTTTGATTTTTGGGTCTGCGATTCGATTCAGAATCGATTTTTGATTCAAAATGATTTGATTGACAATGATTTTTGCTTCAATTTATAGATGTTCAAGGAAACGTAATGATCTACTCCAGTCTGACTCGCTAATGCTAATTAGTGCTCTATTCGCGGCACTTTCATCACTCAAAAGAATGGCTCCACGCTGCAAAAAAATTATTGGAATAACTTGATCGTGACTTTTTCCTTCTACTCGCTAATGTGGCTACAACTTAGCAGTGTATCAGACCGCGTGGAACCACACTGCCCCTAAGTGGCCAAATCGGGTACAACATGAACAGCGCGCCGAATAAAGGCACACGCAAACAAAGGGAAGACAGTATAAAATAATTTAAATAAAATTGATTTTGGGACATTTAAAATCGATTCTGAATCGTACTAAATGAGAATCGCGATTCTTATGAGAATCGCGATTCTTATGAGAATCGATTTTTGGGCACACCCCTAATATATGGAGTCAATAGCAGATTGTGTTGGTCTCTCACCCAGCATGGCTAACACCCCACAAGCAGTCCAGATGAGGAGGCAGGGTCCCACACCTCCAGAGTAGAGCAGGACTGCTTTGGGAGAGATGAAGATGCCTGAGCCGATCATGGTGCCCACAATCAGACAGATGGCGCTAATCAGGCCCACCTGAGTTCACACACAAACACATGTAGAGTACTGTACAAGCACTGTGCAGAAATGATCCAATTGCATTTAATTGGATGGGGGGAAAATATTATTTACCGGTACTAAAAATAATGTATCATGGTTTTTCTATCTATGCCAGTGATGTTTGTTATAATGACAGTTGACAGGCAAATCAATGAAATGCTCTTCCACTATATGGCAGAAAGCACAATTAACATTTTTCCTCATGTTTGAGAGATGTTAAGGTCAGAGCAAATCAAGGTCGGCATACTTGAAATTTCCATGGTGAATGTTGCGGAGAATTATTAATTGAAATAATCGCTCACAATGATAACACATACAGTATAGTATTTGTATGTTGTTTATGTCCTCATGCACTTGGACCATTGTGAAGCAAAGTAAAACGAAATCCTGGCGTACCTGGCTTTAGAGGTCACTTTTCCCAACCCCTAATTAAATTGGCCTGAACCGGCTTAAAGAGGGTCATGGGACCCAAAGAGTAACAATGGGTGACTGTGAAGTTAATTTGTGGAGACCGAAACTGGGGCACTACCTGGCACTTGGGCCCAGGCACCTCCACTCGAATTACTCACTTTGTGAATAACTTCTCGGAAATTGAATACAAACACATTAAAAATCAATAAATGGCACGCTCACCTCTTTATGAAGGACAGTGGCCTTCTCTGGATGTTTGTCCATCGTTGTTGAGTTCCTGCCTGTGCTAGTGTAGCTTTTTTGATTCTCCATACTCTTGCTTGTGCTTCTGTCTTCCATTGTGGTGTCTTGGTACATGGGAAGGACACAAAATACATACCTCAACACCACACACACACAAAAAAAGAGTTCATGGTTAACTTCAGGAAACAAAGATCATTTCTTTAAAATTATATTGCCTATTGTAAAGCAGTAGCAGCAGCAATAAAAGCTACACACAAAGCATATTTCCCCATACAACCTTCAGTCAGGAATAAAGAGAGTTAATCCACCACAAATTGAAAGTGTATAAAGTCAGCTCCAGTACGTCCAAATGCAAGCAAGAATGCAATGCAAATGAAGACTAGTGGCTCGTGCACTGAGAGATTTTCCTCTGATTTGAACGGATGTAAGTGCCCGGCGATGACCCTGAAAGTGTGGCACTCACACAATGATACATCAAGTTGGTAAAAAAAAGCCACTCGTAAAAAATCAAAAGGAAATGCTCAGCTAAATTTGGTTATGGAAATCAATCTAAAGAATGAAAGCCATATACGGTAGTCATATTTATTATTATTATTATTAATGCAGATTACATACCAGTGGCGAAATTATTTTAGGGCATTCTGAAAAATTGTGTGTGCGTGTGTGTGTGTGTGTGTGTGTGTGTGTGTGTGTGTGTGTGTGCGTGTGTGTGCGTGGGTGTGTGCGTGTGTGTGTGTGTGTGTGTGTGTGTGTGCGTGTGTATTTTAATATTATTGCATTACAGCCATCATTCTATTTTCTATAGCACTTGTCATTTGGTGTGAGCAGAAGCCCATCCCAGCTGACTTTGAGCGAGAGGCGGGGCAGGCATACTGAATTGCCAGCCAATTGCAGGGAACATATAAGCAAACAACCATTCATGCTCATAATCACACATATGGACAGTTTAGTCTTCAATGATTTGAACATTCTGGTTTTTGGGATGCATGCAAGCACAGGGAAAACATGTAAATTTTACACAGGAGCGCCCAAGCCAAGAATCAAATCCAAGCCCTCAGTATTGTTTGAAAATCTAATTGGAACAAACATTCGCCTGTAGGTGGCAGCAGCTGCTTAAAAATCATCCAGCCTGTAGAGGGCAGCAGTGAGACCTACTGTCCTTCAGTTTTTTGATGGCCGGAAATAGTTTTGATAGTAAGCAGGAGTACTTCCGGGTTTCACCTACCAAACAACTTTTCCCCTTTATTCAGTGACTTACCGATGAATTTGACTAGAATTTAAGATCTTACGTTTTAAAATGAACACTGGACTGAAACACTGGAAGGAGGCGGCGACTCTCATTTTAGTCGCGGGTCACAAGCTCGGCGCGGACAGTTTATCCACGCCGGGATTTGCAAGTTCTCAGTCGCCAGTTAAAAGCGAAGGACGACCTCGGGTTCCTCACGTCTTCGACTACGACGTTTTACTCCTTAAACGAAGCAGTAAAAGCGGATTCATGCCTAACGCTTATGTGTTCCCCGGAGGTATGGTGGACTCTTCTGATTTTTCCAGCGAGTGGTTGGACGTTTTCAAAGCTTTTACGAACTCTCCCAACTTTGGCTTAAGGGGCGTCCAGCAAACACCGGAGACCAGACCGCCGATATTTGCTACGGACAGGCTCAAACTGGGCTCACATATCCCGGGAGAGGTCGCGTTCCGGATTTGCGCCTTGAGGGAGACATTTGAGGAATCTGGCGTGCTGCTTTTTGTGTCCAAAAAGGAGGAATCGGGTCTGTTAAAGAGCATTAAAAACAGGCGCGCCGCCGATGAAGTCAAGCATTACAAAGTAAACGAGCTTTGCAGCAATGAACTGAGCAAGTGGAGGACTTTGGTGATCCAGAACCCGTCAAACTTTGTCAGGATGTGCAGGGAGTTAGAGGTGCTGCCCAATATCTGGGCCCTCCACGAGTGGTCTAATTGGCTGACCCCTGTGGGAAAATACGGCGTGAAGAGGTTTGACACGGCCTTCTTCATGTGCTGCATGGAGGACAGACCACATGCCCTCCAAGACCAGAAGGAAATTCAACACTTACAGGTGTCTTTTAACATTACACAAGCCGTGTTAAATGTTTCACCTGCGATGTCAATGGCTGAACATAATCTTACAACCGTTGAGTTGTTCAGATTTGGAAGCAAACTTTGCCATGAATAATAGAAATAATCTTTATTAACAGTATCGGGGGTCCGTGGTTTATGAGGTAATTCCAACATGACCAACATAACACCAATTTGTATGCTCGAGCCTGGAATGTAAAAAAAATGTCTTCAGAGTCTGAGTAGAACATTTCAACTTTATTTGGGATTAATCAAGCAGTTTAAATAGCGGCAGGTGTGTGCTACCTCCCATTTAACATGAGTTTGAATGTGATTGGTGAATTCTGAACACAGCCACGAGAGGGTGTTCACACTTATGCAACCACATTATCCCAGTCGTTTATTTGTATTTTCCCTCAAAAAGATTTCAGTGTGGCACAACCGGTTGTACAAGTTTTACTTATTTAATGTACTTTATTAATTATGATCTCATGCTTAACATCACCATAAGCATGCATTTGAATAGGGGTGTGTAGACTTTTTATATCCACCGTAGCTCACCTCGTGTGTCGATGCATCCCAGTGGTCGACGCCCTCGGACATCCTGCGGAGCTTCCGGGCTCACGATTTGTGGATCGCACCCCCGCAGTTCTACGAGTTGAGTCGCATGTGTCGCTTCCCCTCGCTGAGCGACCTCCACGCGTTTGCACGGAGGCGCGGCACAGACGGCTGCGAGCAGTGGCTGCCTGTCGTCTTCTTGCAGGATGACAGCTACGTATCAGTACTGCCAGGTGCTTGATGAATCTTTTTCTCCCCTTGACCGATTATTCCAGTGTTGAGATTTGACCACTCTTCTCGCAGGAGACCGGCTGTACCCGACTAACGACTCAAAAGCGGCTAAGGTGAAGACAGATGTGGAGTCTCAAGAAGGTTCTGAATCTGCACTACATCGCTTCTTGATCTCAGACCCCTACAGTCCAGAAATACAGGTCAACATTACACCCAAGTACAACCACACGCTGCCTCTCATTGGACCAGTGGACTTCACAACCCTTGTGTGAACACAGTAGGAACAAATCACAAACAAGAACACACAGGGAAAATACATTAAGTTTTAGGGCGTACTCACATAAAGACATTTGAGTTGTGTAGGGCTTCGGAACGATTCCTGCATGCCATTCAGTGCTCCCTTGTTATACGGTTCACCTTTTGCGGCATCGTTGTTTCGCGGATTTATTTTTTTCTCAGAAGTGTACTTTTTTTTTTTTTATAAATCAGCAAAAGTTTGCACTTTGAGAGTTGTTGTTTAAACAAGAAAGAAATGTGATAAAATGTTAATAATGCAGACTGAAATAAGTATATAAAGTGTGTGGTGAGGTGTTTTACAGCCTTAAAACAAATAAAGAAAAATAAATGGCTACTTCACCGATTTTATCTATTGCGGGCATTTTTTGGAACATAACCCAAGTGATATGCGAGGGTGCACTGTATATTGGTCAACACTGGATTATGGCAATTCAGTATTATTGACATGCCTGTAAAATGGAATATATATATATATATATATATATATAGCTAAACGGGGAAAAAAACAATATTAAAAAACTGTATGTACAGTATGTACATATGTGAAACACTGAAACTCCAATATTATACCGATTCACCACATACAGTGACACATTTCATTAACTTATTTTTTGTAAGTTTCATGATTCTTGCTTACTACTAACTAAAAACACAAATTGACCATATCATGAAATTACATGTGAAACAATCAATGCCATTTTTTTTAAACAAAAGTAGAGCTTTCCCTACTGAAAAATATATTTTACTGCATTTAATAAATCATAATAATGAGTGTCATGTATTTTTTTTAATTTAAGTACTGATGTAAAAAAAAAAAGTGAATTGTGTGACTGTTGACAAATGGCAATAAATTATAATGCCTCCTGTACTGAGGCTGTTTATATAAAGTTAGGATCTTGTATTATTGTTGTAATTGTTATATTATGAAATTATGTTATTATTATAAGAAGCACAATTTATTATAAAAGCATGTATTTTATGAAAGAAAATTATATATATATATTAAAAAAAACATGCAAATTAAATGCATCTAATGTATGTGGATGAAAATAGAAATATAACTTAACGTAACGTGTGGCTGCTTTCCTTGCATGTATGACAGGCTAAGTTGAAATAGCAACACTCAACATTTGCGCTGTTTGCCTTAGAGACTCAGTTGAGAGTTGCCATGGCAACTCCACAGCCTTGGAAACCCACTATCTTTGTCGGCGATGATGCGGTGCTGCGTGTGGCTCGCGTCGCTGTTGTGCACACACTCACCTTTTAACGACCCTGCTCATATGATTCAAGTTTAGTGCATCTTTTTTGGAGGAAGTTCTGGAATTTGAAAGCATGCAAAAAATATGTTGCGATAGTTCCTGAGCTGTCCGAAATAGTCTCCAGAGTCAGCAATCCCTCACGCTTCAGAAACTTCAAGGCCAGCATTTTAGTCCCCTCGCTCTGCCATGTTTAATTGATCACCTTGGTACTTTGGGATCTTTTGGAGGTTTCTTGAAATGACAGATAAGAGAAAAAAGATGCAAAATGGTTTTCATAAAGCACAAAGTACTTTTTGGGTTTTTTGTCATTAGTCAGCTGTACTATTTAGTACATTATATCCTAGTTAGTGTTTAATTGCTTCAACACAAATTATTGAGATTACAGACAATAGTAAGAATGAGCATTTGAAATGAAAACAGAAAGTATAAAAACACATAATGAATGTTCTTAAATTCTGTTTCAATGCCAGTTTTGTTTGAGCAAAGTAATGCACTTCTCGTAGCTGACATTATTCTTCTTGAGACCGCAAACTAGAACTGATTCAACAGCGCCTCTGCTGGTTGTAGTCAAGTATTGCACTGAATTTTGCCTCCATTCCTGGCAATAACTCACTTAACAGAAATTCAAATGTGTTACGGTTAATATGTTTTGCTGAAATTCAATATGAAAAGAGTGTTTTTTTTGTGCATGATGTAATATAAATGCAATTCACTTTTCAAAGATTGGATTTGGACTGACAAAAAGCACCGCAGCACAATCCTAAACCATTTTATCTTGTTTTTACATAATATCTCCGAAAAAAGCAGCTCTTAATTATTTTTTATTATTTTGTCCCTTATAGAAAGGAATTCACTTTTCAAATGATGGGTTTGTACTAGGGAATATCAGCCTTTTTTTCTTTCTTTTTTTAAATCTGATGGCCGGTAAAATTAGATCAATCTAAAACCATTTCAATCTCAGGGAACTATTAAACTATAGAGAACTATGGTATTGTTCCATTAAACGTTTTAGGGCGTACTGATAACCTTGGGAGCTCCCTGAACATTTTGTTAGAAATTTAAAAGGATGTCTATTGTCTAAGATAATAAAAAAAAAAAAGTTTTACATTTTGAAAAGTATGACAATAAACTCAATAAACATGCTTTTAGACATTTCAACAAACATTAGCATTTGTATTTTTTTTTTTAATTGATGCCAATATTTATTCCCACCTTTTTTCTTTTTTTTTACTGAAAATGATTATCAGCTTCAAATTTCGGTTATCGTCCTCCTTGATCGGCTTCAGTGTCACATATTAAAAAAAAAACAAATCTGTCTATCTCTAGTTTGAGCCTTTGTACAGCCCAGTGTAAATAAAAAGTATTTTTGTCCGTTTTTCCATGCATCCAGTTTCAGCTTCCTAACCAACCTTAAGCGGTTATATGTTAATGCATTGGCATCCCAGTGCACTACTTACACCAAACCCCTCCTTCAAACCTCAGAGCCTTAACGTCTGCTGTGCTATTCCAGGAATACACAAATACTCTTAGAAGTAAAACCATTAGCCAGGCAGATCAAGCATCTCCATTGGAAAATTGAACAGCATTTAACCTTAAGGTGGTTATGTCCAAAGTAATAATCGCCTGCTTAAAATCCCTTCAGAACGTCGACGCTTGACATTTGGCTCTTTAAAAACCAAGCTGATGATGTCAAATGAAAAAAATACATACAATGATTTCTACTGTATGTGCATTTTGATTATTTTTATTATAATAAATATACCTGATTGTATGTACATTATCTGACACAGATGACTTTTGTACAAAACTTCTAATCATACATACCGTACTGTATATACATACACATGGCAATATATACATTCAACCCTGAAAAGAAGCACAAGCTTAACAGTGAACTGGTGCATTATTTAAAAACGGTGGTTGTCTGGTAAAGATCCCAAGAAAACTCTGATAGCATTAGCATAGCATTGTGATTTGATGCACGACAATCTGGCGTCATGGATTATATGACAACTATAAATCACATCCAGCCTGTGTAGAACTAACTGCTGCCTTTTCTGCTTTTCCCTCTTTTCAGATGGCCGCATTTGCTTTAAGAAGTGTAAATGTAAAACATCATTTAGCGTCAAGAGGAATACTTAGTAGTCAGGCTACATTCCTGCATGAGCTCTCTCGCTAATCCACTTGGATTACGTGTTGCTGATGGCCAGATACCGCTTTACAATACAGCATTGAACACATTTATGAAGACAGACTGGCGAGAAAGGCAAATTTGTGTGCGCTATACACAACATCTGACATCCAATTTTAAACTAGCGCCACCTGTTGTTTCTTCTTTTCTTTTTTTTCTTTTTTTTTTTCAATTTTAAACTATCTTCTGACCACGAGGAGATTCAAATTCTCTTTTGTACCATAAAAGCCTTAACTCAGTTGGGGAAAAAAAATCAAACAAATGTGCATAGTGTATTGTAGTATGTGAGGTATGTTCTTCAGATGTATGTTTGTCATGTGTTTGATGTTCCGCCAGTGAAATGCCTTGCTCAACTCAACTGCCCCACAGGGACAATAAATGTACGTACAACTCTACACTACACGTATATTTTTTTCTCTTCCATCCTTTTACCAAAAAATAAACAACCACCTGGACCCTAAAAACAGGCCTACTTTACCTCCAATTGGCCAATCTCGCCACTTGTCGTTTTTCTACTTTTTTTTTTTTAATCTAGTGCAAATACATTGACAATTCAAATGTACTTACTGTTGCAAATGGTGCTTTTTTTGGATGCCCTCACTCCCCCCCCCCCCCCCCCCCAGTGATGATTAGGGGCAAAGGGACCAGTGCCCTACAAGGTCTAGCAGATGGCCTATTGTATATTTAATACAGAGGAATGTTCCAAAAGTAAAATAGTCTCGTAATAAATCCTTCTTCTGATGTTTTTTTTGGGAGTCTTTTCCGCAAAGTGTGTCTGTTTGCCATGAAGATTATTATTATTGATCTACTTGTGCCCCATAATTTCTGCCTAGTAACAAGATGGCTGTGATGAGGCAAACAAATCCACACAATTTTTTTGGCAATGCTTGTAAGGCGTTTAGGGCCCACACGGGATTACAGTCCAATTGTTACAAGAAAAAAGTAAAATATTGTAATTTTATGAGAAGCGGCGATAGTAAGTAAAAAAAATAATAATAATCCTAACATTGCTACCATATGTTTTTACAAAAACAGACTGTTAAACTGAACAGTATTGTCCTCGTTTAAAAAAAAAAAAAAAAAAGCTTTTGGGATAAAGAAAATTGTGTCTTGACTTTTGTAACATCATGACTTGTGTCTCCGATATTATGGGTTTACTCATACATTGTAATTCTTTTCAAATTATTAATAAGCATGTTTACTGTCGTAACATTGTTTAGTACATTTACTACATTTTATTTGTACTGAAAAGTTATGCTAGCATTAAAACTTTTTTTGTCAATGCTTTGCTACTTACAGAAAATTTCAGATCAATTTAAAATCACTTTTTTCATAATACGAACTTTAGTCTTGTAATATCAAACTCGGAAAATATACGTTCATCACGTAACATTAGAAATTTTAACCCCATTGACTTTAGTAGTATTCTGACTTTTCCCCTAAAAAAAAAGAAAAGAAAATACTTTATTCACTTTAAAGTATCAAGTATTCAATATTCATTTTAGAAACCAACTATTAATTTCATTAATACTGTATGCAAAAAGATGTATTTTATCACATCAACGTACATTGAAAAAAAAAATATAATTTTAGGTCTACTAATCCCTAATTATATTACATTGGTCGCGCTGCGCCTTACAGGAAGCTAACATGTTTTTCCGCCATTTTTTTGCTATGGATACCCGAAGTAGTAAAACTTTGCAAATGTAGTAACTGGTGAAAATAGATAACTCTGAGGCACCGTAGCGCGCATGCTTCAAAATGTACACAAACTTAGGTCGTTGCATTTTATTAATTCACCAATAGTTAAATCAAAAACTAAAACTAAATTCTGCACACTGTCACTTTAACAATACGATTTTTGTCGACTTTATTCTCATAACACGTCAACTGCGATAATTTTTCCTCGCTTCAGTTCAACTTTAGTCTTGTAAGCATTATGACCATTTTCTCTTAACCGTGCGCCTTTATTTTTATTGTGGCCCCATTTTGATCCTACATTGCTGATTGTGAATCATATATCATTGTTTTGGTATTTTGGAAGAAAATCTGACTTTTTAAAACAGCACATCATGACAGTAAGAGGGAGTACTGTACGGTAGTGAAGTGGCGATATGGTTCTAGTGCCCCACTTCATGCCCCCCCCAACCCCTCCAGGTTTCAGGACATGTTGATGACCAGATATCCAAGCACCACCGCCACAGTCACGATGACAAAGAAGACCACCACTGCGCAGATGGACGCGAAACCCGCGTCCCCGCCGCCTCCCCCCTCTTCATCCTTGGGTTCCTCCTCGCAGATGGAGATGACGCCCACGGAGGAATTTCCCACGCTCATATTGGACTTGAGCTCGGCGCCCGCCTCCTGCTTGGCTTCCACGGCCCACGGCGCCACCTGCACCTTCATCTCCATCTCCTCCATCATCTGGCTCACCTGACCGATCTCGGCCTGCAAGTCCCGCAGGTCCGCCGTGTCGATGTTGCTGTCCGCTTCGTATTTCATGTTCTGCACGCTCATGGCGCGAGCGGCCACCGTGCTGGTGCTGCCCGTCATGCCCGTCTGGATCAGGTGCCTGGTGGGCACCTTGAGCGGGAAGTCCTGACCTATCTCCAGGGAGCGCTTCATGTCCACCTCCAGTAGGTCCATGCTGCTGGAGAAGAGCACCCATAGCCGCTCGTACTCGGCGCGGTCGTCCTTGCTGATGCTCTTGTCTTTGAGCAGAGAGGTCAGCTTAGTCCGGTTGGCCACGGCCAGCTCCTGCGCCTTTTTTCGGGTCCGCTTCAGCTCCTCGCGCAAGTTCTGCGAGTCCGACGTGCTGCCCAGGGCCACGACCAGGTGCCTGTAGCACGCCGTCACTTTATTCAGGGCGTCCAGCATAGTTTTACACTCCTCTTTGCCCATGGCTGCTCACGGACACGCTCTCTCTCCTCCTCCTCCTCCTCTTCCTCCTCCACAGAAATATGACAAACAAGAGAGAAATGGCGATCTGCGTAGATCACCTCTCTCCTATGTGAGTGCACATTCCTTTCTATCCTGCATGCCGATTCTTTTCCTGGAGGCTTACGCGCCCTTAAATGGGATTTAACCTTTTTCCGCTCCTTTACGCACGGATGCGCAACTAATCCCGCAATGTGTTTCTAAAAAATATCCACACTTGGCTACAGGTGGCAAAAATAATGCGGGGGGTGGGAAAATAAATCAGTAAATTCAACAGTAACGATGGAGAGCGTCTATTGACGTTGAAAGGGGAAAACACAATCCCGGAGACGTTCGCCGTTTGATTCCGTTTGGCTTCGTGCGTCTATTTTGGTGGCGGAAAGCGCAATGGATGATGTTTAAATGCCCCTAAGCACCTTCTGTGGTCACGTGTGCGCGCAAAAAGCGATGTCCACCGTGACGGCTGCAGAGGAGGGACGGCCCACAGACTCCGACCTCTATGATTGGCTCGTGATGGTGCTCGTCACGTGGGGCACGCACGCAGGCGTCATTGGGTTATAGGCCAGTACAGTACCGGCGATCCCATCAGAGAGAGTGACTGTCACCTTCCTCGGTTTGGACGGCTGGTTCGAATTCACTGCTCTTCGCACGCTGCATTTTATTTACTGCAACAAATATTGCAAACGTACGCACGCACACTCTGTGAAGTCGGAAGTAGGCTACAGATGTTATGTCTAAAAACTGACTTTGCTAAAAGTGACGTACAGTGAGGTTCATGACTGATGAGGCACTGAGTTGGAGTCTGATAGAAAACTATATGAACCCAAAACTGAAGATGATCTTTTTTCAAAGCTTTTGATTATGCTTCAATCATCTCCACACTGTTCAACAATGTGATATAAGAAAACGCAAGAATGTTTAATCAATACAAGGTCAAGTTTATTGTTGTAGTTTTTGTAGTTTTTAAGTTTTTCTTAAAAACAAACAAGCATTTGGTATACGCCATTCTTGCAGTGAGATGCACGCCCAATTGCCCACACAGGTGGAGGAGTTGGGTTGTTGCTGCTAACTACACTGCTTGGATAATGTGTTGTTTACCTGCGCGAGTCCCGCTGTGTTAAGAGGTGGCAGCGGCGGTGCTTGCCTCCTTTGCCCGCTTTGCTCTTTTTGAATTATTGAAGCGGATGGTGCCTAATGATCCAGTGACAGCGGTGTAACGCTAATGGACTTCAGGACACACAGAGGGAGAGAGGAAATGAAGGAAGCTGAGGTTGTTGTCCGTGTGACGTCACGTGTCACATATGGCCAGGTTATGAATAGTGCTTTTATTTGGATGGAGGCTTACAGCATTTATTTTAAACATTTAATACGGTACACAATATGAGAGCCGATGTATACATGAGCAATTTAAGAAAGAAAAAATTTGAATTAGACATGCTCAATTTTGATTTATGCCTAAGTCCAAAGTAAGTCAAAGTAAGTAAAGTAAGTCACCATATTCAAATGTATTGCAATGATAGAGCAGGAAAGTCAAACTTGTTTTCCTCACAGACATTTTCATTTTTGTCAGTGTCTATTTCATTTTGACTTTTTGTATTTGTTATTTTTAATTAGTTTTTAGAACATATTTGTTGTTTTTTATTGTTTTTTTATCTTATTGAAAATATTTTGTTTTAGTTAAGTTTTTATTAGTTTTTGTAGTAGTTTTAGATTGTTGTTTTTTTAGAGTACCGGTATTTGTCCAGTGCAAGATAAACCAAAAAAGATCACTGGATATTATCTGAAATATAAATACTAAAATAAATACTTTAAAAGGAACCCCGACTGTAATGACTAGTTTGCTCTATATTATTTATTTGGTTCTTACTAACATAACCATGAGATTCATTTTTCAAAAATCATTTCCAGTTAAATACAATTTGTAAAAACTTTATTTGGACGTACGTCGCCATTGTTATTTTTTATTTTTATTTTTTTTCTGGAGATGGCAATGTGAAACGCCTATAAAGAAAGCAAAGTAAGCCTCTGTAGCGTTCCTAAAGGGATGATCAAAACTCTTGAATGTGTCTGGTGAATGACGACAGCACGGCGTGGGGGAGGGTGAACTCTCCCGATCGCATGCCACTTCTTTAGGAATGCTACGAGGCTAAACTAGCTTTCTTAATAAACGTTTCACATTGCTCGGCAGAGAGCCAGCCGCCTTTCTACGTCGCTGCGCACTGAATGCGTTGCGACGTATGTATTAAACTGTAAATGATTTTTGAAAAATGAATCTCATAGTAATGTTAATAACAACCAAATAAATGATATAAAGCAAACTTGTCATTACAGTCGGGGTTCCTTTTAAATGAACCCTGATAATCCTTGACAAAGACTAAAGCAAAGCACTTTTTCCCTTTATGGTTCATTTTATAAACATAACATGTTTGTAGTTTTGTTAGTTTTCATAAACCCGCAACCCACTTAGCGTCAAACGTTTGCGAGGGTAGCGGATGTTGATTTTTCGTCAGGGTTCGTTCAAGGACGTAAGACGTTTACCTGACGAGAAATCAGCATCCGCTACACTCGGAACCTTCGCTGCTCGGTGGGATGCGGGATTAACTATACAGGGTGTCCATAAAGTCTCTTTACCATTTAAAAAAAATTATTAAAAATGCAATTGATTCGATATTTTATTCAGATTTGTTCTATTGTATTCAGTGTTTAAAAAAACATACAGTGTTTATCATTACTGACCTTAAGCAAAGGATTACTGATGCCATTGCCACAATTGATGAGGCTATGCTACAGCGAACATGGCAAGAAATCGAGTACCGTCTTGATGTGCTTCGTGCAACTAAAGGTGCCCATGTAGAAGTGTATTAAAAGAGGTAAAAAAAAAAAACTTTAATAAACGCTGAATACAATAGAACAAATCTAAATAAAATATCTAATCAATTGCATTTTTAATACATTTTTGAAATGGTAAAGAGACTTTATGGACACCCTGTATATCAAGTAACCTTGCTTCTGACACCAAAGGTCACGTCAGTTTTTCTCTATATTACTGTTATAACCACTTGGATTATTTTATGTATGTAAGCATGTCTCTTGGACTGCCAATCCAATTGTAGCATTAGTATCTGTTGATGCAGCTCTTGTACAGCTCACTGTATAATGAGGTGGCTAATGACTGTAAATCTGACTGCGTCTGAGATATTTTTGCTTCTGATTGAACAAATACCTGCGTCCAATTGTTTTGTTTTGTTTTCCTGTTGGGATCGTGGCAACTGCAGTCCTGTGAATGTGTCTCCATAGCAACCTGTAACCTCTTGCTGGGGTGGCTTCAGTTATTTTTCCCAAGGTAATCAACACATCAGCGCGGTAGATGTTATATCAAAAGGCACATTTTTTACAGGGAACGGGACACTTTCAGATTATATTATTCCCATGTTTGTGTGTTCCAATCCTAATTCCCACCCTCACCTGGCCCTGCCACGCAAAGTCAATTGTTGGCGTTGATCAAATGAGACGGCGTTTCAGATTGAAGAGTGTGGGGGATGAGTCAGATGTGCCCTGGTCGATTGCTCTCAGACTGATCGCATCAGTGTGATTTCCTGCACAGAGCTTCCTTATGGTTTGCTGTTACATAGGCAGGAAGTGCTTGACGGCAAGGCTTTCCATTGTAATACGAAGGCTCGAATGCCTGCAGTGTGCTAATAATGTGAACGGTTTTCCAGGAGTATTCAGGGCCGGATTAAGACGATAATGTGGCCCTGCGGACACAGTCTATTGTTGTGGTGCCTTAAAATAGTCTCATTGAAGATGTCTGTCTTTTTGTAACCTTCAAAACAATCAGCATCATTAGAGAACATACACTTGACTAACTTTTAAAGTCACATTTTAACATTCTTTTAACTGCCAAATAAATGAATGAATGAAAAATGACATCAGGGACAAAATTCCGGTTTACCTCTCATCTCACACGAACTACTGAAACACTGACGCCCACACAACTGAAAAATTAACACGGTACACAATATAAGAGCCCATATATATATATATATATATATATATATATATATATATATATATATATATATATATATATATATATATATATATATATATATATATATATATATACGGACTAAATTACTCTCGTGAAATTTCTGAAAGTGTATCCCCCTCACACACTACTGAAACACTCTCACATAACTGAAGTGCTCTCACACCTAAGACGGCAGCATTCTCACACACATTACTATAGAATTCTCTCACACATATTAAAACGCTGTCACATGGCAGACTAAAATACTCTCATGCAAATTCCTGAAAGTGTATCCCCCTCACACAGTACTGAGACTCTGTTATACAACTGAAATGCTCTCACACCTAAGACGGCAGCATTCTCACACACATTACTATATAATTCTCTCACACATATTAAAACGCTTTCACATAGCGGACTAAAATACTGTCATGCAAATTCCTGAAAGTGTATCCCCCTCACACAGTACTGAAACACTCTCACACAACTGAAATGCTCTCACACTTATGACGGCAGCATTCTCACACACATTACTATAGAATTCTTTCACACATATTAAAACGCTTTCACATGGCGGACTAAAATATTCTCATGCAAAATTCCTGAAAGTGTATCCCCCTCACACACTACTGAAACACTCTCACACAACTGAAATGCTCTCACACATAAGACGGCAGCATTCTCACACACATTACTATAGAATTCTCTCACACTTATTAAAACGCTTTCACATAGCGGACTAAAATACTCTCACGCAAATTCCTGAAAGTGTATCCCCCTCACACAGTACTGAAACACTCTCACACAACTGAAATGCTCTCACACATATGACGGCAGCATTCTCACACACATTACTATAGAATTCTCTCAAACATTACTATAGAATTCTCTCACACATATTAAAACGCTGTCACATAGCAGACTAAAATACTCTCATGCAAATTTCTGAAAGTGTATCACCCTCACACGGTACTGAGACTCTGTTATACAACTGAAATGCTCTCACACATAAGACGGCAGCATTCTCACACATATTAAAACGCTGTCACATAGCGGACTAAAATACTCTCATGCAAATTTTCTGAAAGTGTATCCCCTTCACACAGTACTGAGACTCTCTCATATGCACTACTGAAACATTTACACTCTTTTGGAATAAGTATTGGGGGAAAGCCTAAGAAAAATCACAACACGCTCGCACGATTACATTTTTGATGTTTGTTCAATTGGCTGTAGCTGCAGGAATTCTACCAAATTCTGGATTATCCAAGTGTAACACAGTTCATTTTTGAGACCAAAATAAAATGTCCCTTGTCTCTCTACAGTGTCATGAGCGACATGTTTCCCATCAGGGGCTGCGTTATTATAAGGTCATCTGCATATGCCACAGGGCGGATACAACCTGTCCTCAGGGGCCATGACAATGATCACTCACATAAGAACCCCCACATCTACTTCACTGCAGCTCCTCATGAGACACACACACAGCTACATACACACCATATACATACCACACAAAATCCATTTTTCCCTCCTTGAACCAAATGTCCTACATGTTCAAACCTTTTAAACACGCGTGATGTTTTTACCGTATTTGAGCAGCACTTTTAGTGGTGATGATATCAACATTTGTATTTGACATCTGCCTGCCACACCCTTTTAAGCTTCCCGTCTTGTGTGTGACCTTTCAAAATGGCACCAGATTTGTTTAAGCACATAAAAAAAATAAGCGCCCAAAGCTTGCTGCATTTTAAAGCTGATTAGGAAGTCAGTGCGTCTTTATTATTTGTATACTGAGCCCACTGCTAACTGAACTTGGCAGCAAATTCATTTTCACACCTGCTGTGTAAAGATTTTAATTCATGTTTTCATGATAATGGCCTTACGGTGGCAGCAATTTATAAATCCATCCTAAAATAGCTTTATTTGATATGTATGCCTACAAAACCCCACCAAAGCTCAAGGGTGTAAAATGAACTTTTACATACTGATACTGATGCTGTAAATGATCAACCCTCTGTAATCCAGATTAGCGTGCGGGTAAACATCTTGGGATTAGTAATATAATGCGCACTAATGCATTTTTTTGATAGAGGCTGTCAGCCCTTGCATGCTTCCTTATCAGATGAAATCGGAGGTTTTAGGAGGGAATAATGGCAAATGGCAATTTAGTCAACTTGGTGTGAGATGTGCTGGTCAAAAGAGGACAGAACAGGTCAGGACATGACACAAATTTACATCCATGAAGAATCTAAGCGTCCATAAGGAAACAAAGCTGGTTGCCCTCCCCTCCGCTCCCCAAGCCTTTGGCAGGACACCATGACTATGGACACGCTGCCCGGTGATTCCCAGAATCAAGTCTCAAGTAGCAATGTGTGCGTCCAACAGAAATAAGATAATGTTGTTTTTAATGATTGACCTCTAACCCAAAGTCAGCTGGGATAGATTCCACTACACATGCAAATCTAATGCAGACAAGGGCTGTAGAAAATGAATAGATTCATGGATTCATATTTGGGCTGTAAAAAAACAAAACATGCATACAGTATTTTAACCTTGGGGGTGTCCGTAATGCTTAACTCATTCACTGCCATTGACGACTATAGACGTCAAAAATTCATTTAAACTATTTCTATTAGTGAAACATTTTTTTCTACTTTTGTTAACAGGAGTATGAAAACCTAGATTTTTTTTATTGTACATTTAGAACAGATATAAAATGTGTAATTAATTATGAGTTAACTAGTGAAGTCATGCGATTAATTACGATTACAAATTTTAATCCCAAATTTTTAATAATCATTAAATCGCGTCAGGCGATTACATTTTTTTATTGTAATTAATCGCACGATTTCAAAAGTTAACTCATGATTAATCACACATTTTATATCTGCTCTAAATGTACAATCATTTTTTTCTAGGTTTTCATACTCTTGTTAACCAAAGTGGGAAAAAAATGTCAAACTAATAGAAATAGTTCAAATGAATTTTTGACGTCTAAAGCCGTCAATGGCAGTGAACTACTTAATTTCCATTGTGGCCTCTTGGCGAAACAACAAGCCTTCCCATCTAAATATTCCATTATTTGCAGGTGGATTAATGCCGTGTAACCAAAAACAGTCAAAACAAAGCAGGATTTAACAGATTAGGATCTAAGTTGTTTATGTGGTTTTGGAGACAGACATCCGAGGAGCTCTGATGATGGAGGCTATTTGTGGTCACATGAGGAAGATTCAGGCCGGTTGGTGCAGCGGTTATGGAGAAAGAGCAAGTCTGTCTTTGTTGAATTATTGATGGAGGGAGCTCTTCCTCTGTGTGGTCTCTTACATGGCGCAGCACGAAAGAGCGACTTGAACTGTGAGTTACGCATCAACCTTGGGAAGGATTGCTCCTCGCTCGATGACACACTCTCTTGCGCACACACACACATACTCATACAGATATGCGCACACAAATGGGTTCGTGTCTCATCTCTCAGCTCCAAAGCAAGCAACGCTGACCTTAAAAGCCCTCCGATGCTGTTATAACTTTTTATTGATTGAGGCACACTGCATGAGCTGCATATATGCGGCCAACTACACTTTGTGGACAAAAGTATTAGAACATGGAGTAAAAAAAGGAAGAAAATCTAGAGTTTGGATTTATAGACTTTAGATCTACAGTATCCATCCCACACCCTGATATAAACCAAACCCAATTGATCTATTTCATAGAATGATAAGACTCTTCAGAGTACAAAAGGGTATCCCGACAAAGCAAATTGAGCCTGAAGGATCTGTGGCATCTGCTGGGTCAAGGCTTACCATTAATCCTATCACCGCAAGGTAAACTTTAGAAAAGCCAAGGGAGGTTTGCAGACAGTGGAAAGTGATGGGGGAATACAACATGTTTGACGTCATTGTCTGACTTCTGTAGTTATAAAATAGTCCCTTCATTGAGTCTTCTAAGCCAAATACAGTCGCCTAGTAACTTTAGGAAAACATGCAAAAGTGTATATATAGACTGGGTAGTTTGTCTAGAAGTGGTTGATTTATGACCCACTCTATGATCTTTTCGCAACTAGACATAGACCGCTGATGACAACCGACACCCATACACATACACAACTGTCAACGATGAAATGATAGAATGATTTATGACTATCCGCAGGAAACCATCAAGGGAATGTACTGTGCCTGAATTTTAAGACCTGTCCACAAAAGATCAAAGTGGTAGAATGATTAAAAGCCATTCCTCTATCATTTTATTGGGAAGTTAATCATTGTACTTTTTTGCTTTGTTTTATTGCTGTATTGGTTACAGGGGCATGCAGTGACCTTTGGAGGGGCAGGTGCTCAAAGTTAAAAAAATAAAAAAAATAAAAAAGCGCTGGAGCCTATCCCAGCTGGCTTCGGGTAGTAGGCGGGGTACACCCTGAACTGGTTCTTCATTGAAATAATAGCTAAACAATAAATCACACATAATTAAAATTGTATTTGTCTGCAATGCCAATCACCATAAAAAAAACATGTTTTGACATTTGTGTATGAAGAATCAATTATGAACAACACATTTATATAAATAAAAATGATTATGTAAAATGTACATGAAATTTACATTTTAAACAACACAATTAGGATTTTTCTATAGTGCATGAAACAAAAATGTCTTATTTTACATTTAGCTTGATTCAGGTAACAGCAAATGCCTTTTATTATTTTGGTGTCGATGTTAATATTTTAGTATTGGGAATGTACTCACCAATGAACTGCCACATCTTGGCAAGCTACATTATTTTTGATAAAACGCTGTGATTTATTTTTATTTTTTTTAATTATTATTATTATTTGGGTTCTTCATTGTCCCTCTAATTTCTGAAAGCACTGCTAATTGTTTCTTATTAGGCCCTCACTCTGACCGCAACCCCCCCAAAAAACAAGCTGTTAAAATAAAACAAAGATCATGTAGCAATTTCCACATATATTTTAAAGTATATTTCAATTCAGCCATCATTGAGTACATAAAACACTCTAAGACGAGTTGGGAAGAAGTCACCGCTGCACCTGATCTTAACACCAGGCAGCCCTTGTAAAAATATAACAAAACATGTAACTATAGTGTTTATGATTATTATGATTAACTGATAGCAACAATTCTACGTCTGCCTTGATGAGTTGGAGTCATCAGGAAGGGGTTTTATTAAAATTCTGAGCCAGAGCTACAAATTCCGACACATTCTGTGTACCTTAAACGCATCGGTAGTTGCAGCAGAAGCAGAACACCGGAGATTTTTTTGCCGTGGCGAAAGAGGATGGGAAGGATCGTGGTCTTTATGAAACTGTGGGGGACATGTTCCCCACGTCATCAGAGGCCACTGTATGGCGACTAACTTACCGACAGTAGGTGAAGCAGCGGGCTGCGAGCGACTTGGCTTAATGAGAGGTGTCTCGTAGTATGACGTCAGCCATGAATAGCGTAATAATAATTATTTGTTTTATGTAAATTATGTTGCTGAATCTTAGTTTTGAAAGGCAACAAAATGTCTTTCACAAACAAAAAAATAATAATATATATATAAAAATATAATAATAATAATAAATGGACAAAAGGGCACTTTGGGCATCAGTGCCAGAAAGGCCCTGTGCCCTGGCACCCATAGCCCCCCCCTCTGCACGTGCCTGATTGGGTAGGAGTAGGATGTCATGTCATAAATCAATACATTGTCATAAATCAATTAAGTTTGACATATGCTCCACTGGGCATCTGCAGTTTTGCAATCAAACTGATGTTTATTATTATAATCATATTGTGAAGGTTAGATGCTTGAGGCTTTTTCCAATACTTCCTCTGAGGCTTTATTTGTTTTTTAGAATTTCATGGCAGAAAAGATTAAATAGAGCCCCACACCTGATGTCGTCAGACTACCTTTTCATATCTGCAGAAAACAGAACAAAACAGTGAAACAAAAAGTACTTTAAGTCCTTCAGCAGGCTGTCAAGGCACATTGGCTTCACTGATGTGACTGCACTATATTTAATAAGAGCGCAGCTGTACAGTACTGGACTTTTATCAGCCTGTATTCTTCAGAGCTTATTGTGCTTTCACCAAGAGTTTTTTGCATCCAAACATGTGGCGAGAGATGATGGCATTGAGGGCTAAAAGGTCTTTGGCCCTTGCACTGTTTGCCTCACGCTCTTTTAGCAAAGCAAGGAGATTGAGTGTGGCAGAAAATCCCCTCTAAAAGGCTTCTAGCTTGGATTTGTGCCTGCTAGGCGAAGGTGGATGCAGCACAGATAAGCCACTGCGAAGTCAGAGGTTGCTCCATTGTGGTGTGGGGCTATGTCGTCCTTGCTGCCGCTGTGGACAACACTTCCAGTGCTCCAGGGAGGATATATTAATAAATGCATGATATGGAAATATTCATAGACATGCTTGTCTGTCTGGGGGGAGTTAGGGTCTAGAATTTCTTGGAAATTTACAGAAAGTATGCTTTAAATGTGACATCAATGCGGCTGTATTTGCATTCAGATATTATGTTTGCGTACATGCATACATCATACATTATGAATTAAATATCTAAATGATTTGCAAATACAAGAAAACGAAAGCCTCTTTTCAAATTGTATTTTTAAAAACTGTGTTTTGTTTGTTTTCTTTTTAGACATGTGATTTAGATAGGTAGGCAGGTAGATAACTAGTTAGCTAGGTGAAGGGCCGATAGGTAGGTAGATATAGGTAGATGACATCAAGGAGCCTCCATTCCTCCTCTTTTCCCAACATTTGTTTCCGTTTTACCGCAGTGGACATGATGCCTGGCCCAAAATATGAAGGCAGCTTCTGTTTTGGGCACATTGACTGTTTAAAAATTCATGAAGACAACCCTGCTTTCTCGTTTATTTTTTCAACAGACATCCCCCTCAAGTTACACGCCTGTTGTAATTGCAGTGAGGCATGGTACGATTTGCCTGATGAACATGTCATTCAATTGATAGCAATCCATTTTGCGTTGTTCCCAAACATTACACTGCACAGCTCAGTTGAAAGACATCCATCCATCCATCCATCCATTTTCTTGACCGCTTTTCCTCACAAGGGTCGCGGGGGTGCTGGAGCCTATCCCAGCTGGCTTCGGGCAGTAGGCAGGTACACCCTGAACTGGTTGCCAGCCAATCACAGGGCACACAGAGACAAACAACCATACAGTAATTACGTAATTCAATAGAATGTAAAGAATTGTGCCACATTTTTTTTGCTTGTGTGCGTACCCTTGGCCACTAGGGGGCAGTATAATACAGACATGGGGTCGTTCTTTGCAGAGGATAAAGAACACTTGTCTGTAAATATTTTTATATGATCTGTTTACATATTTCTCCGTGTTGGCCTGTCTCTGGTGTTTTGAATTGTTTGTTAACATTAAGCTATGCAAAGCTATGTGATTGCTTTAAATACGCATCGTATTGTTTTATGTTTAGTTTGGTCTTTTGTGCCTGCCCTGCAGTCTCATTCCCCAAATGTGTTTTTGCTCTTCCCCCTCTCTGATGATGTAACTCTTGTCCTTTTTTTTGTTCATTATTGCAGGAACATGCATGCCGACGAGAGGAGCACGTCACAGCACTCCCCTCCCCGCTACCACTTTGCGTTCACTTCATTACACTCCACAAGCCAGAATGTCAACAAAAGGGTGCGCCGAAATAGCAATGCACATGCACAGAGCCCCGTGAGAGTGATTTCATTTGTTACACGAGCACTTAGCATTTATTATTAAATCACACGCAAAGCCTCTGATTGCATCGAGATGTGGAATCAAAAACCTGCTGCTTTCCGCTGATTCCAATGCTAGTTTATAGCTACACAAGTCACAGAGTTATTATGACCAATTTCGTATTCCCATGAGATCCAATATAAGTGTCCAATCAGCTTTTACAAAGCTAACAATGTTTATAACGGTCCTTCTGGCATACAGGGCAGACGCCCAGTGGGCTGCTATCTTTTGAGACCGATGCTGTACTATTTCATCATTATTTTCTTCCATTTTACCCCAAAAAAACAGCCCACACATTAGAGGGAGCAGCCCATTAATCAATTTACAATATATGTGTGCATGTGTACAGTGTAACCACAATGATAAACATAAAATTACCTCATCTCTGAGAGTGTCAGGCATTTCTGAACTTTTTAAGTTTTTTAAAAACAAAGTATTTTATGCTGAAGTGTTAAAGCAATCTTTGAAGATGTTTGTAAGCATTTGAAATGTCGTTTAAATGTTTTGGGAAGATAGTATGTGCTATATTTATGGTTTACACTATTAATATAGGCGATTATATTCAGCTTTTAAGGTGACCATCATTTATTCACATTCACAGGACACAAGACACCAATCCTGCCCGCGAATAGGAACCTAATTTTCAGAGACAATGTCAAAATTTCATGTAATAAAATAAAATTAAGGTGTAGTACTGTACTGTAAGAAAAAAAGCATAATACAATGAAAATACCATTCTAATGTTTTCAGACAAGAATGAAGTTGTGATGTTATGAAAAAGAAAAAAAAAATCTGAATGTCACTTTTCTTTTTGTTATACGGAAGAGGATTAGGGCCAGTGGAGAGAGAGAGAGAAAAAAGTTTGGCAGCATTCTCACTTTAGCGTCAGAATTTTGACTTTAAAGTGAGAATTCCGACTTTAATCTCATAATTCTGATTTTAAAGTGAGAATTCATACTTTATTCTCAGAATTCCCACTTTAATCACAGAATTCTGACTTTATTCTCAAAATTCTCTCTTTAAAGTCAGAATTCTGAGATTAAAGTGAGAATTCTCACTTTAAAGTCAGAATCATGAGATTAAAGTGAGAATTCTCACTTTAAGGTCAAGATTCTGAGATCAAGTCTGAATTTTCTGAGATTAAAGTCAGAATTCTCACTTTAAAATAAAGAATAAAGTGAGAATCCTGCCAAACTTTTTTTTCTCTCTCTCTTCACTGGCCCTGATCCTCTTCTGTATTGTTATATTATATTGTTAAAAAAAAACAATAATAAAAAATGAAAATAATAATTATAAGCTATTATTTAAATACTACTTTATTTTTTGTAACATTAAGACTAGGCCCTTTGGTCCCTCATACTTTTTTTTACATTTGAATGTTTAACGTGTCATCACATGTACAAATTCTTTGAAATAACCAATGTTTTAGCCTTTTCATTATAGTGTGACCTGTACTAGTGAACGAACAATGTACATCGATCAATAAAGATTATATTTTGAATATGGCTTGTGAAAGCGTGTTTCAGGAAGTAAATCTGTGCAGATATTAGGTGAGGGAAGTTCATTTATAGTAGCTTGTCACTTCTCCTTTGACTTGCCTGTCAGATGCTCATTTAGCAGAGAGAGAGAGAGAGAGAGAGAGAGAGAGAGAGAGAGAGAGAGCGAGAGAGACTCCTGGAAATGGAAAGGGCTTCAGTCCCTTGATTCAGCCTTTAATCTGCTTTAGAGGATTGCTGGGGTATTTCTCTGTGCCTCTCTCTAAAACTAGATAGCTGATATTGGCTCTGGATCAGAGCCAGTGAAGTCGCAGGTCGCCAATGCGCAGCGGCAGACGGACCTATGAGGGTGGACAAGCCGCTTTGTCTTGTTTGGCCTCATAATCCACTCCTGGGAAACACGTGACGGCGGAGGCTGCTGTCGGGAAGGCCCTGACGCTCCCTGCCTGCCGGGGAGGTGCTGCTGCAGGGCATCTATTCTGTCCCCATGACCATGCGAGCAAAAGGTCTGCTTCAGGTCAATATTGTTGCATCACTGACTGAACAGGGTGGCACAGTGACAGTTAATGCACTCACGCTTCATTTAGGTGACATTTAACTTTGTTATGAGCTACAAGTGTTGACATGTAGTAGTCATGCCAGGAAAGATTGGCTAAAATTGTAAAAAATGATCCATTATGTGCTTGACCTGACAAATTGTATCCTCCTTTATAAACATCATTATGGTCATATAGACTATTTCAGTCATAATAATACAAAACATATTGACATATCTTTCTACTAAAAAAAATAAACCACAGTTACAGGAATAAAGTCTAAATATTAATAATATATGCCAGAACAAGTCATAATTTGTGAGAATACATATTTTAAATACATTTGTAATGTTACAAGGGAATGTTAGATCATTTTATGTGAGTATAGTTGTAGATGTACAAGAATTTAAGTAGAAAAAAAGCTGATTTGCTACATAAGGGAAATGTCATTAAGAGAAAACAGTCTTAAGAGAAATGTCAATTCATGAGCATAATGTAGTGTTACAATAAGTTGGAATGTTACGAAAATACATAGTGTGATGAGTAAGTTTTTATTTTTGTAAAGATAGAATTACTGGAATGAAGTCAACATATTACAATTTTTTTTTAATGAGGATACAATATGGCTGTATACGTTATTCGCAATATTACAGGGGGGAAAGGGGGACTATGACAATAAATTCCGAGATTATTTTATCTGACTAAAGGTGCAAATTTACAAGAATTCAAGAAGAAATGACTATGATACACAAAATCATAAAATGTCTCAAGAAAAAGTCATTTTATTTAAAAAAAAAAAGTCTGAATTTATTAGAAAGAAGTTGTAATTTATGAAAGTAATTTATAGTGTTAAAATAATCCTAATGAAAATATTATTTTGTATTTTCATTATTACAGATGGCAATTTTCACGTGGTTCACCTTGTAATAATAATAATAATAATAATTCAATTCTGTTTATGTAATTTTTTAGTAACTGTATTATTATTATTGTATTAGTACGGTATACATAATTATTGTGTAACTTTTTTTAATTATATTATTACAAACTATAACGATGACTATAATATTTTTTTATTTTTAAATATATTATGATATATTTTTTTAATATACTGTACTACAATTTTTTTTTGTTAAGATTCTCAAACTCATTCACTAACCAACAGCGCTCTCTATCGGAGATATAGCACTTGCAGTTGCCTCACATTCCTTTGGACGGCGGTGTTGGGCCAAATATTGGTCCCCTCCTTTCAGCCATTCACGAAGAGGAACCGAATCCCGGAAGCTCCGACAATGGTTGATGGGATGTGTCGCTGCTGCCCCCCTCCGCGGCTCCGGTAGTCGTCCCCGAGCTGTACCCCACCCATTGTGAAGCGCTCAAAAATGAATTTAGAAGACGTTCCCGCACGACTATGCCAGCAATATTAAGGTATGTCGTCGGAAAATTGTCTGCTTTTCGTACTCGTCGCGCGTATGCGGAGGTAGCGAAGCTAGCAAGTCAGCTTGCTCTTTAGCTAGCGAAATGTAGCCACCTGCCCGGTAGCATATGGAATGTCAAGCTACTATCATATTCGTGGTGGATGTTTGTTTACGTTCTGATACTTAACATTTGGTAATTAAGCAAGTATGAAAACCCAGCAACTGTGTAGTACCGTGGTAGGTCAACACGTGTCTTAGTAATTGCTCAGACAAGATGGTAAATGAGAAGATTGTGATTTACTCGCTGGTCGATGAGGGGAGGGAGGGGCTACAATCTCTAGTGTTGCTTTTGCTGTAGTGTTATGGAAGGTATGGTGTGATGATGTGATGTGGGCGTCCAAATCAGAAAGACGGAAGTTGGTCAGTGTCAAAATAGTTACAAATAGTCATCGTTGGCGTGGAAAAACACTCCATTTCAAACACAACGCGACACATAAGTACAGTTTCCTTGTCGAATTTGACTGATCTGCTTGCGAGGAAAAGGACGTCTGACGTGAATTGAGCGTTGGACAGGTATGGAGCCCTCAAATGTGTATGTATACATACAGTGTTAGTTAGTTTTCTGCCAGTCCTCCAATTTCGTCCCACATTCCGTGTTTGTAAATGCCCTGTGAGTGACTGGTGACAAATTCAGGATATAAACCTGCCTCTCACCCAAGTCAACTAGGATAGGCCACAGCTGAGCTGCGACCCAAATGAAGCAAATGCTCAAATAGATGGACAGCTGTTTTAACCCATTCTGTCTGTATATCTTTCAGGTGTCTACTTTTCCACCTTCAAACCAATCTGCACACCCAATCTTAATCACATGCTGGTCCTGAAGTCATAAATCAAAGCATGTTTTTGTGAAGAGGAAACATACTAGGTAGGTAACTATTCAATTTTGTCATTGCTAGTCACCCTGTCGTCAGCGTATCTGCTCTGTCAAAGCTTGAAGAGTGACATTCCATGCATTTGACAGTCAGTGCCAAACAGGAGGAGCTTGATAGTGGAAATGATGATGACGAAACATTTTCTCAACATGATATTCATTCATTCATGTTGCTGTATACCTTATTATATTATGGGTGAAGGATTAGTGTAGTTGAGTTGAGTGGGTGAGAGTTTATTAGATGCTACTACAATCAATTTAATAATATTTTGTAAAGTCTTAAAACATTTGCCACCACAAAACCTTTATTATTTGGTAAGTTCGATTCCACTTATAACTTCAATGGACTTTAATATTCGATAGCTGCAGCTCTGCATAGCTGTGGATATTCTTGTGTTATTGATGTTGACTTACGGTCGCTCAAGCCGTAAGGATACTGAGCAATAGAGTTGTCCTGAACTGATCACATTAACTGAAATTGGGCTAATCACATGATTTTCAGCTGAGCAGTATTGCCGGGAAATGATTGAATCTATAGATTTTAGATTTTTCTTAAATTTTAAAGGTCACAAAATGGAAAATTTTGTTTTGTATAGTGCAATGTTAAGTTTCAGGCTTGTGTGATGGCGTGATAAAGACAAGAGGCCAAAGTAAGTCCATATTTGCATGATTGCTGAGATTGAACAAAAATACTTGTCTACTGAACTGAACCCCCGAAAAAGAAGACCACTCGTGAGTTGTTACCTCGCGGTACGGGGTGTCTTTTTTGACAAAAAGGAAGTTAGGGGGTGAGTTGGCAACCAAAACAAAGTTGCTGCACGATGACGTCGCTTCTAGGAAACACACATAAGACCATGTCTGCACGAAAACAGAGCCAATATATTTATTTTTGTTTTTAAAAAAAGAATAAGAAGCCCGTGCAATTTAAACATACAACACTAACAACAGTGGTGCGGAATGTGAAACATTGTAGGATTGCCTTTTCAACGTCAGCTTTATTTTCAAAGATAAAAACGTGTATCAACAGGCTTCACCATGCCTCAGCTGTGTGTGGTTAGACTCGTATTGTGTTTAAAGCACGCACACCAAAAACAAGTATTTAATATTTTTCTTTTCATTAAGTCTCATAAAGATAACTTCATGTAAGGTGACATTTCAAACTCAAAAATCTTTGTGCTACTTTCAAGACATTTAGTGTCTTTCCAATTATTGCTCTGTGTTGTGTGGTGCCCTCTTGACTGAGAGCAGTGGACAGCTGGAGGAACAGCTGCTGTTACTTTAATGGCGCGCCCCCCTCTTATTGACCACAGGAAGAATCAATACCATGAAGTAGTGGAGTGTATCCTGCCCCTCCTTTACTCCTCTACTTTGTCTTGTTCAACAATAAAACATTGTGCTTCAACACCTGAGATGTGTGGTAGTTGTAGGTAGGTCGTAGTATTCTTATGTTAAAGCTCTTTGGTTCCGTGTATTACAGCCTTTAAAAGTCTTAATGCACTGTATCAATCTGGACACTGAAGTAGCCCACTTCTCTCTTTATGTATGCAAGAAGTCATGTCTCCTGCACTCTCTGGCCAGCCTAAACATTAGGTACTTTGGAAATACAAAATGCCTCATTGAAGTGAATTATATTCTGGATCATTAGTTGAAGGATTGGGTTCCAGTTCCACTGTCATCATAAGCCTTGAGACAGTATTTAAGTGTTTTTTTACATTAACTGTCATTTATAAAATAGCATTCTATTAAGATAGCGTTCTAATATTAAAACTGTACTTTATAGACTTTAAACACTATTTTAACTGGAATGATGACATATAATGAACATTGTTTTGCTGATGCACTTCACATCTTTTTTTAAACCGTAACTCGCACAACAATAACATGAAATTTATGCGGGGCTCCGGGTGAGTCCAAGGGATTTAGATGCTTTTTCTTCCATCAATATAGATTTTCCAAACCCAATGTTTTTGTCATCTCTCTGATGGGTTTGTTTTGATTTTTAATCATAATGATGACTTCACTGATAAGTCACAGCTCTTTGGCTCTCATATTGAGAGTTGGTAGCAACAGATTCTAAATGTAAATAGCACACTTGGAAAAAAACTCCAGACCTTTTATTTGCTCCTTGTAAATGAGATAATGAGGGAATAACACAAAGCTGTCTTATTACTTCCATTTACCTGTTTGTTAAAGATGAAGTCTGCAGTTAAAGCACATCTTGTTTAGTTGTTTACTTCATTTGGAATCCATCACAATGGTGTAAAGATGAGAATAATGTGAATGTCCCAATATTTATGAATCTGACTGTATGCTTACTTCACCGTATCTTAAAGGCGTTTGACTTTGGAGTTTCTACTCCACTGTATTGAATCTGTTTTTCCCCAGCACCATGTCCAGTGATTGGAGGAGTATCAGATTAAAGTGGGTGTGATATGGAAAGAAGCTGTATTGGTATTGATATAAAGTGAAAGCAAAGAAGGGCTTAAAAGCGGCCTATAGCTGTAACCTAATAAGCCCTTTGAGAAATTGGGGATAGACAGATAAAATGTATTTTGCTGATCTGCAGGGTTGAATACTAAATTGTCAGAAAATTCTTCAGGTTATGTGCTCTGCATATGATGGGTTTGCTTCATTGGCTTTGTCTTTGCGAATCTCAAGTGGATGCTGGAAGGTGGCAGACAGTAACAAGGAGCTGCGGGGTCACTTACAAAAGGGGGACATTGATTTGTCTTGAAGCTGCCAACATAGTTTGTGGAGTTTGACCGAATGTTCTGTTCCAACCTGATATTCTTTTGTACACAAAGGAGCTTTCTCTGTCCCCTGTACAAACAGCAACACGTCAACTGGGAGGCTTTGGAGAATCGGCTGTAAGATTGTGACAGATGAGTCTATGGGCGGTGGTATTAATTGGTCCATATTTTAGCAAGATGTCTGACCGACGCCAGTTTTGAGTGATGAATCCCCAGACACGTGTTGAATTGTGTTCATCAATCATTGCACCCGAGGATGACAACCCAACCAAAGAAGACTATTATGTTACAATTTCAAATTCATCACAGACTCAGTACATTGAGTGAAGTCCCTCTGCTGCCACCCACTCACCTTCCCTTCACACATTTGTACAAGGTAGCCAAACAAACCTGAGCAGCACATCATCATTATGTGTTTTGAAGATAATGTGGGTGTTGAAATTTCATCGATGAAAGTATGTGATCACAGAAATTTAGTTGTCGCTGTGCCCACACCGACAACTTAAAAAATGCTCCTACTACTTGATGGAATGTTTAATAATAATAATAATAATAATAATGATAATGATAATAATGATGATGATGATGATGATGATAATAATAATTTATTATTTTCAAATAGATAAATACCTAGAAACTGGTAACCACCATCATATGTTAGCCCCAAAACAATTTGGGTTGGCCTGACACTATTTGGACACTGGGGAGGCAAAATGACAAACTGTGTTCAATTTGGGCATTTTCACTTAGGGGTGTACTCACTTTTGTTGCCAGGGATTTAGCTATTAAAGGCTGTAATTGGAGTTATTTTGAGGGAGGATTTTCTAAGATCTTAACTGACTACTTTTCATTGTGTCAAAGTGTAATTTCTTCTGTGTTGCGACTGTCCCTTCCCTTGCAAATATATCATTACATTTCTGGAGAAACTAAATGAAATTTGTTGCCCTCCACAGGCCAGGATGCACTCTTCAAACCACCGACTTCGAGAGATGGAGCAGCATCACCCGCTGCTTTCAGCAAGTAGCGACGTCGAGTCAGGCAGCCTGGCGGCCGGAGTGATTGTCGGCGGCGCTAACGCGGACCACACAGCCGGCAACCGCACGCTGTGGTTCATCCAGGACAGCTGCGGTATGGTGTGCGCCGGCATGACCTGGTTCCTGGTGCTGTATGCCGAATTTGTCGTCAACTTTGTCATGCTGCTGCCCGCCAAGAACTTCTGGTATTCTTTACTGAATGGCGCTACCTTCAACGCCCTCGGCGTGCTCGCTCTGGCATCACATATGCGCACTATGTTGTCAGACCCGGTAAGTAGACTGTAGAAACCACAACAATTATTTTCTCACTCTTTTGCTAATTTGGCCTTCTACTGAGTACTATTCTAGTTTGTGATCCATCTGCACGCTGATTCTTTAGGGTGCAGTTCCGAAAGGCAACGCAACCAAGGAGTACATGGAGAGTTTGCAGCTGAAACCCGGTGAGGTCATCTACAAGTGTCCAAAGTGCTGCAGTATCAAGCCTGAGAGAGCTCACCACTGCAGGTCCATCAAGTGTAACAATTAAACTGTACATCAGCATCACTGCATCGTTCATAAATATTTTTTGTCACCGGCTTGCAGTATTTGTAAAAGATGCATCCGGAAGATGGATCATCACTGTCCCTGGGTCAATAACTGCGTGGGTGAAAAGAATCAGAGATTCTTTGTCCTTTTCACTGTAAGTGCACGGACTCTCTCAAGGGTTTTCATTCATTGGCAATTATGTATTACTTTTAAAAACTTGTATTTAAAATGTTCAAATAATAAATTGTTTTCTTTCTCCTCAGATGTACATAGCATTGATTTCCGCTCATGCGCTTGGCCTCAGTGGCATGCACTTTTTCACGTGTATTAAACTGCAGTGGGATGGTGAGTCAACACCCCCCCCCATCTGTCATTGAACTAGCAAAAAAAAAAAATTCCAAAATGTAAACACATTAGATTACATTACGATTTTGATTAGATTACATTAAATTACGATATATTACTGTATATTGTATCTGTTCTGTTTCTGTTGATGTTGAGCAACATAATGATCCCAAAATGGCGCCACTATCTTTGAAGGAAAACAGGGGGGAAAAAAGCCTTGAAGATCTGAATCTCGTTGTTGGGATCATAACATGTTCTGTCTCATCTGTTGCAGAGTGCAGCGAATTCTCTCCCGGGGTCTCTGTGCTACTACTGATCTTCCTCTGTCTCGAAGCCATCCTCTTCCTCACTTTCACTGCTGTCATGTTCGGGACGCAGATCCACTCCATCTGCAACGACGAGACGGTCGGTATCCACCATGTACCATGTGATCACTTGTTGGATTGCTGGATAGTTCATTTCGGAGCTACAAGCATTATTTTGCCATTTTCATTCTTCAGGCTCCCTGTACTATGTAACACTCTCTGTAGTGCTGTAGGGGTTTGTTTGTGTAGGCTGCTGTTCAATGATTGGTCGACAGAGAATGAACATGTTAGAATGGAATGAAAGGAAACTAAGAGCATTCACGACATAGAAAGATATTTATGCTGTTTGCAATCAAACAGCACTGTTCCTTGTTCATTTTGTTTGTAAAATTGAATTCCAATTTACAGAGTTGCCATGGAAACTTGATAATGGCGAATTGAACCGCACCAGTGGATGGAAACCTGACTGTAAACTAGGGATAGGCATTTGATTAAATGATTCTAGAGAACATTCATGATCAATGAACTGTTCTGGTTTTTGTTTTTATACTTGCTTCATGCAGAAGTACCCCAATTATTTTTTATTTTTTTTTGTAGAACATCTAATTTATTTTGGCAGTTCAATTCAAAAAGTCAAACTGTATTATATACTGTAGACTTAATGCATACTGTATCTTTTATAAGGCCTATTCCTATTTAATTTCTCTTAATTAAACATCTTTTGATTGTTGATGTAATGTTCTATTTACATTAGATGTAAGATATAATCAAAAAAAAATATGAAATGCTTAATATATCATTAGTGAAGCTAGAGTTGAGTTTCACTTTTTAATTGTGCTACTGAACTCGAATACATTTTTCACAATATTATGTCTATGCTATTTGTGATTTTTTTATTTTTTTATTTTTTAAATGCAGTGTCCCTAGGCTGGTTGTATTCTTGAAGTGCACTCCATTCGCCTCCATTTCTTCAACAATCAATTCCATGCAATCATCCAAATGCTTAACAATTGTTATGGCCATCCCTAGTGTCATCATGATCCATGTATCTTACCGTTTAATGACTTCCCAAGGAGCATTTGATTGACAAAGTGTGTGTGGATGCCTTGCAGGAGATTGAACGTCTTAAAAACGAGAAGCCCACTTGGGAGCGTCGCACCCGATGGGACGGAATGAAAGCCGTGTTCGGCGGCCCACCCTCCCTTCTGTGGTGCAACCCGTTCACGGGGCTTCGTCTGCGTCGCCTGAAGTGCCTGTCCCAAGCTCGGCGCTCCGGGTCCGAGTTTTCCGTCTGAGGGCAAGGCGCGCCTGTACTGAGGCTCTAAGGATGGTGATGGGATGGACATGAACTCACCTGGGACTGGTCTTCCTGTGTGGGTCACAAAGTACTCCGGTGGGACTGCAGGACTTCAGCGAACCGCCACTGCCTGTCCATACTCTTCACCGCCGACTGGAAAATTTTTGGTTTGTGTGATGACGCATGCAGTATATAACTCTTAGTGAGTCTTTTTACTTTTGAGGCCATCAGCTCCTGATCCTGTCGCACACAGCTTCCTGTTTCTGTTGCTTTTTTTTTTTTTTTGTTGCCATACTGATGAGATTCAAAAGTAAATATTTGACATTGGGGGCAAGCAGCATAATTGCAGATCTTAATGGATGCGCCACACAAAGGACACGCACTACCCGTACGACACTTGAACACAGCGAGTGGAAGTGTGCGGCTTTGATTTGCATGTGTGCAATCAGCCTCAGCCGCTCCAGGATGATGAGGCTTTTTCACTGTCTGCAAAAGGAGGACCAGATTGTCAATAACAAGCCTCTTTCTTCTTCCACAGGGATGAATGGCTTTTGCCATGTTTTATGTTCAGTGTCATTATTATTTATCTCTGGATTGTTGCTTGAGCCAGTCAACAATGAGTTTTATTTTTATTTTTTATCAATATCTATCATAGATATGACTCACTGAGACAATTTATGCGGGAGTTTCATCTTATCTGGGTTTGACATACATGCTGCTCTCTGGCCTGACAATGGCTCAGAGGATCAGCATCCCCTGCTGCTGTAAAAGTGGCTCCCTCTTCTGGAAACTAGAAAAAACAACTTCTGGAACCTGGTGGCTTTGCATGCTACTCGCCTATCATGCGTTGTGATGTCACAGAGGACCACCCACAAGCACAGAATTGTTATCAAGAGCCACACTGTTTAATTGCAAACTGCTTATGCGTCGCGCGTTCAACATCTCTCCTCTAACATAAATCCCAAAATATCAGGCCTGAAAACAAGCAAACCTTTTCCAGTGGTTTTAAAACACTTAATGCCTTTCAACATCTTCCTGACAAGTGAATTCCACTACATGAATGATGGTTTCTCTTATGTTATTTGTTTCTACATTATCTAGTAGGAGTTTTTTTTTTTTAATGCACTGGATAACTATGGCTTGAGTTCAGATTTTAGTGTCACTCATTAAAGTATTGTCATATCCAGAAGTCACTTTCTCCCCATGTGCTGGACTTGTTCTTGTCTGTGGTTGGCAGGAGAAGGTCTTTTCTTCCTCACTGTTTACACTATAAATGGTTTGCTATATGGATGCTATGTGACGAATGTAAACCACTTTAGCACACACGACAAACTGCTATCGGGAGTTTTTTCTTTTTTTTCCAGACCTACTTTCTCTTAGTGCTGGCAACCATTCTGTTCTGATTTGATGCAGTCATATCTTTTCTTGGTGTAATTTTAATTTTAAATGGGAATGAAGGCCAGCTGAGCTCGAGTCGAGCCAATGACTCCACTATCACTTTTGGGGTAGGGTGGAGGGCCCACCATTCAATTGTGAAAACAAATATGACCTCAGAAGAACTTACAAAATATCTGAAAACATTCAGCGCATTAATGCTCATAATAAAGTACATACAGGAAAAATGTTTCCCCTCTATTTGAACAGCTTTCTTTGTTAAATTACACACTGTTCAATGAAACCATTGCAACAGACGTGGATGTGCAAACGTTGTTTAGTAGTACGTTATATTGAGTTTGTCAAGTAATTGATGGTCAAATAGTTTTGGCTGGAAATAAACATTCGGCTGTATACAGTGTGTGTGTGTGATGACTATGCTGATGTAAATACTGTATATCGTCACCTTAGATTAATGGTCTGACACAAAATTGTTTTTGCCTTAAATATCTTTCTGCTAAAATCGGCTATATTCTTTAACACATCATTTAGTTCCACCCCTGAAATGAAATTATGAATAAATAATCACTATTTGGTTCAGTTTTTCATATTTCTGCGGAAAAAAATAAATATTTAGGCCGTTATTTTAGCAAGGTGACGATATCATGGATTCATTTACAGCACAGGTGTCAAACTCAAGGCCCGGGGGCCAGATTTGGCCTGCCACATCATTTTATGTGGCCGGCAAAAGGCAAATCATGTTGTGCATGTTTGCTTCAGGTTTCTTGCTAAAACATCAATATTGCAAATTGTCTTCACTTATAATGTTGATATAAAGTAAACATTTTTTTAAACTTTACAATTTTCCTTTTAAAATCAAGTAGCGGTTTTATTTTTTTTAACTGGCTTTTTTTTTTTTTAGACCTAGTTATCCATCAAAACGTGTACATAGTATTTAGTATTATAAAGTGATCATACATTTGTATGGGTTCACAGTCATAACCCCTTATGAGGAAAAAATAATTATGATGTTGCCTCTGTGTGACAAAAAATGAGTTTGACATAGAATCCACAAGGTGAGAATCTTTTTTTAATTGATTGTATTTTTAATCCTTGCATTACACTGCAGTGGCATCACTGGGTTGTGTCACCTGGACACTATGCCGAATAAAGTTTATTCTACTGAGAGAATGTGTCAAGTGTAAAGGTCTCCATGATCATGGTATAAATGAAATGTTGTGAGGTTGTTTCTTTTTTGCTTAGTTTTTTTAAATTAAATATATGTGTCAATCTTATGTCATGTTAAATGTTATTTTAAATAAACATACTGTATTTAAATGAGGACACCCGTTATGTCAGAGTATTTTATTTTTATATATATGACAAAGGCTAAGAATAAATCAGGCATTTACAGGTAGTATTTTGGCAAAAACATCAATCGTCTACTTGCCAAATCTGTTCACACTATCCCCGATAAATTTGAGGTACAGTTGTAAACAGTCGCTCATTTGAGTAGCCTGACGGGCTCTCCAAGACAGTGGGGGCGCTCTACTGGATCCTGTGCCCTTAAAAAAAACATCGGCCAACGCTTTCCCGGAAGTAGAAAAGCTTTGTTTCTTATCCCTAATTCAGATCTGTCAGGCAATTTTAAGTTCTTCATTTTCATTGTTTGCCAGTAACAGTACATGTCATATATTCTCCTCGTCGGCGGTGTTATCTATGTTTGAGAGCTTGTCTTCTTATTGTTGTTTAAACTCTACAGTTTAGATGATAGTTGTGTTACCTGGCAAACTAACAGAATATAGTTTGTTAGCGGAGACAACGCTTTTCCCGCCTTGGCTCTAAAACAAGCGCGCGCACGCGCGCACATACACGCGCAGACAGACAACAACTCGCGAGCAACGTAGTTGTGGGAAGAGTATGGCGGAGGACGTCCTATTTACCGTAACAGAGCCAACCGTGAACCGATGGATTATGGATTATTACATGTCGTTGGCGTTAGAATTGTTTAAAAAAGATCAATATCAAGACTTCTGTGATGTGGCTAACGTGATTAGCAGTAAGTTTGAACTTACTTCCTCTGCGTCGTTGCTTGGCCGCCAAACTTAATTTAGATTAGCTATCTGACGTTTCTTGTTTTAACCTCTTTGAAGCTGTGGCTTTATGTTAAATGACGTTATAAATTTGCTTGTTGGCGTCAATTTTTTGTTTAATCGTATGCACTAGTTCAGTGCTTACGGTGTCAGTGTGTTGCTAATATTTACGTTTGTTTTAGATTATGGGGAGAAGCGTGTAACCTGCCTCCCTTCACCCCCTTTCTGTGTCCCTCCCACAAAGTTTTTATTTTGTTTTCCCACCGGCTGTTATTGACATTACCAGCCTAACCCTAACTATAACCCTGGCACCAGAGCAGGGTTATCAAGCAGTAGGACACACTTTGCGTCAAGAAATTGTAGTAAAAAAAAAAAGGCACATAGTGGGAATCAAACTTGTGAACTAGCACGTTCGGAGTCGGGTGACCGTGTTAACCATTCGTCCACGAGTTACTGCGAGTTAGTTACTGAGTTGAGTTACTTAAACGCTAGTCCTAAATCCCAATCTTAGCTCGGCCAGTTGGGTTGGTGCATTGACTCAGTTGGTTTTATGTGACAAACGGCACCAGATTATAGTATCCGTGTCTGTTTTAAGTCGAGTCCTTAGCTATTGTTGTGAATGTAGTTTTATTTTGTGTTATGTATGCTTTTTTTGTTCTGTCAAAGCAAGTGTTTTTGTACTTGCTATATGAATTCATCATTATTTTAATCTTCTGCAGGTATCATGGTCCGTCAGGTGAAAGCAACTGATGCGATGACAAAAAAGATTCATGTCATACAGTTACTCTCCCGGGTAAATGAGGGCGAAAGACTTGGTGAGCCTGCAAGATACACACATATCAAGTTGAACAGTTGGGGAAACATTGGTGTATTTTACCTCCCTTTGCATTCAAAGTAAAGGTCCAATGATGACATGTCTCGCTGCTGCACACTGAGTGACACTGAATGCAACTGGATTGTACCATAACGACAAAGTGAAAACATTACAGTTGGCAACTCTTTTCTGCCCACCAAGCAGTTCAGCACTATGCAATGGAAAAACTGCGACCCTGTATTTGATTTTGAGGGTCACATATATACTGTGCTTTACTGTTATTGAACCACAACAACTGTCAAGTGGTGGCAGGAAAGTGAGGAGATGGTGAGAATAAAGGACAAAGTGTGAATATTTTGAGAGGCCCCATTCATTGACAGCACCTGTGCATCTTTGTGCTTTGCGTTCTAGAAACAGGTACATATGAAATTATACATTTAAGTTTTATTTTAAAACACAATACATAGTTGGGGCCCGTGGCCATCAAATCTACTGGGTGGCTGGGTATCTTTTTGGATGGAGGGTGGAATGTAAGCTCGCTGTTGCACTGACATTGCCACACTGATCATATTTTGAATTGCAACAAAACCACAGGGTGGCGGTTGGTCTTATGGAAACTAGTTGCACAGTCTTGACTCTTAAATCAGTTTAGGCCTTGTCACTCTGTATGCAGCACCCCTCAAATATATAAAATACAAACTTTTCCTAGTTGGTATATAACCTGTACTGATTATATAAGCTAAGAGTAGTACTAGCTTTTATTTCATAATTCTACTGCTGCTATTTCTTCTTTGTATTGGCCAACGGCCCAGATGCCCTTTGGCACTGTGCTGCCTCTCGCATTTAAGTCTTGATACTACGACAAATATTTTCATGTGTATGATGTGGTGTGCTGTGTGCGTCACCTCGAGTACATCGCACAATAGGCAAAAGAATCGTAAGAACATGGCAATTTTTCCTCATCTGTAGGGTCTTCATTTTAAAAAAAAATCATTAAGAGGTTAACAATTGGTATGTGTCTAGTCTACCCTACCCCAATTATTATATTTGTCATTACAGATGTGAGTTTTGAGATAAATTACTTAACCCCTTTGGAATCTGCTCTTAATCTGCTGGAATCGATGCGTGGGAGAAGAGATGTTTCACAAAACAACTTAAAAAAAGTTTGCATGTTGGTGAAGGAGATGGTATGTGCACACAAAATATGAATATGTGTATTGTGTACGTAACAAATGCTAGTTGATACTAGTATATTTGTACATCCAAAGAATGCCCATTGGTCCAATTTGTTTGTTATTAACAGATTATCCCATAGGAAATGATGGAGGTAGAAAAGAAATCCCTTCCAGGGTCAAATTGGCATCAAAACGATATATACAAAAAAGGATACATACAGTAGGGCTCACATTGCATTAGTTTTCCAAATTCGTTCAGCCTTAGTTTTAGGTAATATTATAACATTCTTAACTCTCAATTTCAACCTTTCAACTAGTGATGCACCGAATATTCGGCCACCGAAATAAAATTCAAGCCGAAAGTGGATGTTGTGGTGACGCAAGCAAAAAAAAAAAAACACACCAAAAAAACGCTGCAAGCAAGTGTCTGTTTGAATTAAACAACAAACACGGGTGTGAGTGTTCCCCTTGCTGCTCGCTGGCGTTTGTGAGTACCGGCAGCTTCATTGTGCACACCGGAGAAGGACAGGGTCGCTTGGTAAACTATGTCAAAAAAGAGCCTTCCTTTTTCTTTTCTTTTTTGATGAGAGCCCTTCGAGCACTTCTACTTTTTCACTTGCATCCTGGTGGCCGTGTTAAATACTTTAGCTAATGTTAGCACTATTGCTATCAACAGTTTTAAACAAGTAAACACTTAACCACTATCTGCGGGTGACTACAGGACGCCGTGTGTGACTTTGCAGGCCATTCCCAATGCTGATTGGCTGGTGTGAAGACATTTATTTATTTTTAAACGTTGGTGAATGTGTCGATTTTAAGTGCGCCGCACCGTTTCCCTCTCCAAATAGCCTAAGAATGCGTCATCCGCACCGCACGCATCCGTGCCCGCCAGTGCGATAAAGTACATTGACTATAAAGTGCATTTGCACCGCCAGAAAATGCTCAGTTGCTCACCCCGCGTTTGATGTTTATTGTACCTTTCGCCAACATGTCTCTGATGTCTGTGTTGTAGCCGCATTTCAATTTACATTGTGTTTTGTTAAAATGCCCGTGCTAAATAGGCCTAAATATTTTACAATAATATTATAATTTTAATTAATTATAATAAATGCAATGATAATCAAAAAATGGGCATAATTTTTTTCGGTGTTTCGGTTTTCGGCCAAGCATTTCTCATTTTCGGTTTTCGGTTTCGGCCCAGAAATTTCATTTCGGTGCATCCCTACTTTCAACCTTTAAATTTCACAATGTAAAAACTAAACAGGTCTCAATTTGATTGACAAAGCCAGATTGCTTTTAACATTTAGATGTCAGATAAAACGTGTGTTTGTCTCTGTCTTCAGATTGTGAAGGTTTTCATTAAGAACGAAAAGTTTGACAGAGCAGAAGAGGTGCTCCGCCATTTTCCTAAATCAGAGGTTGCCAAGGTGAGTTCTCTTTCAAAATTGCAATGTTAGTAGTAGAACTCCTACTTTATTTTCTTTTTTAACATCATAGGAGAGAAAACAGAACCGCTAATTAGGGGCAAGGGTGTTACAATTTGAAAAGATCCATTAATTTGGCAATGACACCCTCACTGAGCCTATCATTGAAACTTTTTTTTTGTGCCCCTTAGAAAGATATTTTTATGCATCTCATAAGCCAGAGAAGCAACAAGCATAAAATCATTGTGGAAATGGACTTCAAACAATTTAAAGACCAGATTGTGGCCTTTTGCCTGGAATTCTGCCAATTTTCTTCTCCCTTTCTTCACCAGGTATGTGGTCAAGACATCTCTGTTTCTTGTATAAGTGAATGTCAGTATTCCCTTTTCTATCGCAGGGACTTTGGGGTAAATTTACGAGGCCAGCCCTGTTTGTGCGTGTCCCCACTGCAGGAGCTTTCCCAACTGGGCCACTTAAGCCTCGTTTCCACCGCCAGTATCGACTCTACCCTACTCAGCATTTAGCCCCCGTCTCCACCAACAAATACACCCGGCTCTACTCTACTCGCTTTTTCTGGTACTTACTCTTTTGCGGTTCTAAAAAAAAGAAGTAGCCCAGTTCCAAAACGTGACGCATTTATTTTTGGAGGCCAATGATTGGTGCAAGACACATATGTCTTCATCAATATGCTGCTGCGCAAACCACCAACCTGGGAAAACAGCTGCCATTAACGATGAAGAGAGGACAACAATGGCTTCCAAACAGATCAATGATTAGACTTTTGCGGAAGTGCAAACAATTTTAACATTATTGAATGCAGTCTTCTGGTTGCTGCAATATTCATTCGATGTCTTCTAGCTGAAATAAACAGCCACAAACCAAGCACCAAATATCCGCGCTCTCCATTGTTTTTGCCTGTGTGTGCAGTGCACGCTAGCTAAGGTCGCTTAAGCATGACGGCACTGGCGAGGTGAGGAGGGGCTTCCGGGTGGTGGCCGCGGCAGTGGAGATGCACTGCTTTTTGGTGTAGAGCCACGTAAAGCAGAGTAGGGTAGATACCGTCAGTGGAAACGAGGCTATACGGCAGAGGTGGGCATCGAGGGCCGCAGTCCTGCAGGTTTTGCGTGTTGCCCTTCTCCAACACAGCTGATATATGATCAGCTCATCAGCAAGCTCTGCATAAGCCTGATAACGATCCTGTTGATTGGAATCAGCTTGTGTTGGAAGTGAGAAACCTACAAAACCTGCAGGACTCCGGCCCTCGAGGACCGAGATTGCCCACCTCTGCTATACGGGGACGAACGGAGGTCCTACTTGAGGGTAAAAGCTCCTGGTCGGGCTCCAGCAATGATTGGCTAAACATTTTTTACTATAAAAACATCTTTCCTTCATGTGCGATGACCATGCATTCTTTGCTAAGGACTCTTTCATCAAAATAATTCTCCTAATAATCCTTTGCCTATTTTCTTTCCACTTATTGTTAGCCTTTTTTAATTCTTCATCTAGACAACCATCCATCCACGCCATGTGCACAAACATAAAATGCAGAAAAACGGCAATGGCCTCACGTTTTCCTCTTTCCTCGTTGTTGGTGACGTCCCTGTGGGTGACGTGACGGGAGAAACTGTCGCACAGCGATTACGTGTCGTCCGAAAAGCATGAAGTCGCGAAACTGTACTCTGCTGTTGAGACACGGCTCAGAGTACGTTTGCTGTGCAAGTTCCTAGCCCCCAAAAGACTCGAAATATGTTTTTTTTTTACTGCTTGGCAGTGTAGTCTAATATTCTGATATACAGGCCATGTCCGCCCGAAAATGAGTTTAAGTGTATCGTTCCTACCTTTCATCCACAAGAAACTGGTGGTGTGGAAGCAGGCACACAATCACTTTTTAAATAAGGTCCCAGAGAGAATTGAATGTAAACGCTGCCTTTGCATTTATGTGTTTGCAATGAATCTTTCCTGAGATTATGATGCGATTGTCCCAATTCTCACACAGCCATGCGGGAACACCACCAGTAACAAAAATGGTGGCTCACCTTGTTATATTTATGCTGCAAGAAGCTCCCAAGTATACTATGACGTTTTCAGCAAAATCTTCTGGTCCTCTACTACCACCATCAGCAACAAGTGGAGATGGAGAGCACTGTTCTTAAATCCAGCAACCGCTTTGTATTCAACACTTTAATGTTTTGCATTGCACAGGCTATATAATTTCTGTTTTTGGTGCCAGTGTTTTTGTGTGAACATACCGATTTCTCTGTGTTTACAGGAAACATAATAATTTAAAAAAAACATTTTTTTAAAAAAGTAGGGCACTTGTGATTCCAAGGTATGGGCATGGCCTTAATTTGGCCAGCTGTACCTCATCTGTTGGTTGGAATCTTGACCCCCAAAAAAAAGGGCACACATTTTGGGAGAGATGATATCTGATATCTGAGTATTGTCAGCTTGCTCACTTAAACGTGTAGTTCTGCTTCAAAATATACTGAAGAGCACATTTAATTTTCCCTCCAGGGATGAAAATACAGTATTCACGATGATAAAGTACTGAATGTTGAGTTTTATTTTTCTTTGTGCCAGGAAGCAAAGAAGCTTATTGACAAGCAAAGGCATTGGCACCCAACAACTGATGAGCCAAATAATGGTAGCCCCACCACTAATTGGTAATTAACAGCTTTTTTTCCCCCACTGCACACTTCACATATAGAATATTTGTTAAATTAACATGGGTATAATAGTATGATGTTAAAACAAAGGAAGTTAACCTGTGCTCATTATACTAGTCAGGCATTTTGTATGCCTACATACACACTGCAGTATTTAGATACACTAACTCTCAGCTGGTTGCAAGCATTCACCCCAAGATGGCGTTCTTGTGAGAGAGAAAAAAACTCATAATAATGACTAAATATTTGAGTGGTTATAGAACCGTGGTTTTTTCAAACAATACTAGTATACTGTACCTTGAAATACTCTACCCAAAAGTGGAACAACAAATAATGCTCTAGTTGAACATTCTTCAAGAATAGGGAAGTAAGAACATTTCTATGCATTTATTAGTTAGTGAGGGCGTTGTCTTTATAATAGTGTTTGCATACAATATTACGCACAATCTATAACTATTTACTTAATGATTAGGCAATGTCTTATAGGCTGACATTTTCCAATTTTTTCACTAACTCCACATTTTTCTCCTCCAACTTCTAGTAACCTAATCAAATCGAAAGAAAGACTGGAGCTTGCCTACAGGGCTTTGGCTGCGGGTGGGGACATCTTACCATTTTCTCAGCTGGAGGATGAGGATGAGAATGAAAATGAAGCCATTTGTGCAGCTCCTGACAACATAGACCAAAGTGAAAACGCTGATAGCGAGGAGCTTTTTCAGAGAAACTCTGGCAGCCCCCTTGAGGCTGCTCCGGCTGCCCCTCCCACTCAAACAGATGCCCCTCCGCAGTCCAGGACCGGGTCAGTGCGAAACATAGCCCGGAAACGAATGGGGGTCTCGGCGAACAAAAGGCAACTTCACAACTTGGCAAAGATGGTGATGGATCCGGACAGTCAGGCGAGCTCATTGCCTGCTTCCTCTCAGGAGCAGGAGGCTGCGGTCAGAGCCGATGAGTCACAAACTGTAGCTTGTCAGACCTCTGAAACTGACATGGAGGTCGTCCCGTCACCTCAATCAGCCACAGATGCATTGACAAAGAGCAGGTAAATTTGTTACGCCCACTCTCATGGCTATACAATGTTATGAAAACCAATTAAACTCTTTTGCCAGTATGTACAAATGTATTTGCAAATACCTTTGAGCAGACTTGTAGGCTAAATGCTAAAAACTTTCCCACGGGGTATATTGAGTTGCTAATGCGCAAGTAAAAAAGAAAAAAAGAGAGAGGGTATTTTTTTGGGCATTTGGCCTACATTATACCAATACGTTCGAAAATTAAGTAGGCACGGTAAACATTCTCTATTCGTATATTTTTGGGGGGGGGATGCAGTGCATGATTTCTGTTCATTTTTTCCCAAAATGCAATTGGGTAAGCGCAGCCTATACCCGGTTATTGCAATCTACATATAATTTGTGTGTTGTACTTGTTAACACTTCTTGTAGGAGAAAACGATGCCCTAATTTGCAGTGAAGTTATTTTATCACCATTGTAGGCTCTAACTTGAACCTTTTTAACCCCTCCCCAGGTCTTCCGCTAGTGATGTTGAGTCATCTCCACGTGAGGAACAGTCCTCTAGCTCAGCAGCAAGCATGCAAGTCTCTCAAGGAGCACATCATGAACAGGCTTTGCGAAATCGGTAAGTACTTTAAAAAAAATAAAGATTTTTTTTTTTAATTTAATTCCTCAATACAATTGGTTTTGTTCATCTTCTCTTCCTTGACACAATGCAGAAAGAACACTGACTCAGAAGAGATGTCGCTGGGAAGTGTCCACATAGTGCAGGATTCTCCAACGAACGACAAATCTCCAGCGAAAAAACGTGTCAGAGACTCTCGGAGCAAGCAAGTGCAAATCGTGCCACATGACAGATGGTTTCTGATTGTGAGGCTGTATGACAATCCTAATATTCTTGCAGGCTTATGGGAAATAACAGTCAAGTCACAATCACAGACTCCTCACTGGACACTTCGCCTTCTGTGAATTCTCGATGCTGTGGCCCTTCAAAAAGTTCAACGCCTAACAAGGACCCCTCCCGTGCAAAATGGTCACTAGTTTACAACACAGTAACGTTCATTTTCATGTGATGTGTCGTTATGGTGCTTTAAAGGGATACTTGACTCACTGAGACATTTTTAGCAGTAAAAAGTTCATATTTTGTCCTGAATTAATTTGATGATTCATTATTTTTCATGTACAATTAAAATCTTTAAAAACAAATTTTTCCACTTGCTGTCGACTGAAGATGACATCACGTGTGCTGCGGAAGTCGGTAACGACCAATCATGGCTCAGTTTGCTTGACCAAACCCAGAAAACAGGTGGAAGAATTACTTTTTAAAGATATTAATTGTACATGAAAAATAATGTAGTTATCAGATTAATTCAGGACAAAATATGAACTTTTTACTGCTGAAAATGGCTCAATGAGTCAAGTATCCCTTTAATAGGGGCATATTGAGGATCTAATTAATAAATATTCTAACTTGAAGTTAAAACTGTTAATGATGTGCCATATTTTGACATGAACTTTTCAATCTAAAGAGCAGTGATTCCCAACCAACCAGTGTTGAGAGATCAGGGGCTGCCGTGAAAATGTATCCAGTGTCACTTAATTTGTTTTTGTTAATTACATTTTTTCTTGTAATCACAAATGTATCTTTGTTCATCTTTTTATGGCAGCAATACATAGTGACAGGCAGAACAATTAAATGCTTTTCCAATTCGTTGGCAGGAGGTACAATAAATTTGCCTTCACCTGTTGCCAATTTACTCCACTTTTTTTTTTTTGTTTAAAGTACACTCACTTATACAAACACGCGCACATACAAACATGGTCTCCCGGGTGAGGAAGCGAACCCATGCCGCTTGCATCAGGCAAGTGACAGACGGTACAATTCAGTGCCCAGTGCCCATCACAAACTTAAATTACATCCCCTCTCCGATAAGTGGCAGAGTAGTCCTGCCTGTCACTATACACCGCTGATATAGATAGAGGAACTAAGATACATTATTGTTATAAATGAAAAAATCTTTTCAGACCCTATTGGATAATTTCCTGTGGCACACGTGATGGGATCTTGTAACGCGGGGTTTGACCATTTAAACTCGCGTATAAAATGCTTTGAATGAAACATTCATCTGTCAGACAGAGAAATAGAATCTGCTGCTTCTTTAGTAAAGCCTCTTTTTTTGTTGACAGGAAGGAACTGTTTAACAATGCCAAGGAGACCAAAGACGCTTGGACTGAAGAAGACGACGAACTTTTCAATGGTCATACAAGAGGAATTATTTTATTTTTTTTACCGTGTTATTGGGTCTTAATTTTTTTTTCTCATTTTCTTTCAGAATCATCTGTTGGAAATTCTGTATCAGAAATAAAGAAGAGGATGGTAAGCATTTTATTTCGGAAACACCAAAAATGTTGACTTCAACATTTACACATTGTGTTTTTTTATTTATTTATACAAATGTTCACAAGGTCACCACCCCCAATCAGAATCGTCTGAAAATTATTATTTTCATCTAGCACAATTCATACAACTTGTAACTCAACTATCTTTACGTGATTAATCCTACAACCTTTAAAAATAAAAAGTAAAAAAAATGAAGACATTAAACGAGGTACTACTACTGTGGGCCAACATCTAAATGCGGTTTCACCATGTTTGGTTTGAACTTTAAGCTCCATTTATTGACCCGTGTCTGCAGACCTTAGAGCTCTTGTGCTTCAGCTTTAAAACAAAAATATAGATTCAGAACCTAAACCATTCAGTGATTTATAAAACCAGTAGCAGAACTTCAAGTCTATTCATGGCCACTGGGGTAGTATATAATACGTGCTTGATGACAAATATACACGGTGACGGTCACAACCTCTCAAGTAATTGAAGTCATTTTTCGTATATCTATATTTGTATATGTATGGATATAATTTGCCTGTTATGTTGCAGAAGTGGACAGAAGAGGAAAGTCAGAAGCTGAAGGAGGGAGTCCAAAAATTTGGAGAAGGCAACTGGTCAAAAATAAAGGCTTATTACAATTTCACCGATCGCACAAATGTAAATTTAAAGGATCGGTGGAGAACAATGCGAAGACTGGATTTGGTTTGAGAAGAGTAAGCGCTTAAAAAGATGGAAGGATGGATGTTTTTTTTTTTGTTTGTAAAAAGTGTAAATGTTTTACATGTTCTTTGTGAGTTGTACAAAGTTCATACAATGAAGGTTCTCCTTAACCTTGTCACATTCTTCTAAAATATCAATTTTCTATAGTGATTGTTAAGGGTGAGCTGGAGACAATCAGTGATAATTATTCACTTACACTTGATTAGTCTGAAGATGATTTATTCCTGTGATTTATAGAGACGGGCGGGGGGGCGATTTTTTTTTTTAATGTTCTTCTATTAGAAGTTAGTACAGTCTGTGAGCCACAACCACAGTCTAAGCAGCCCTCACAACCTTTATGAAGTCAGAATAAAAGGTCAATTATGTGCTGCTTTTTTTTCATGTGCATGGTTTATTATCAGCAGTGCAAGTAAACAAGAGCAGCAACTTGTTTTCATTCATATTTTGATTGAAAATAAAGATGATTGCAGGCTCTCGTCAAGCTCATTCCAGATTTGTGGCCTCCTGGGTGTTAGGCCAGTGCATTCAATCACTTTTTTTTTCTCTGTATTTGAGGTGTATATGATTGGTGTTAAAGGTATTTACTGGGCAACTGAATGCTTGTTCTGGATATAGACCATTTCTTTCATTAAGGATGATGTTTTTTGATGAACATTGAAATATGCAAACCTTGACAGTTTGAGGCTATGAAAGAGAGTGCTTATGGGACTATTATAACCAGACAGTTGTGGCTCATATTGTTTTCTTTTCTAATTTATTCTGATAACTGGTAAAAGTGTCGCACCAAGAATGTTACACTAGTAAATATGGGGGTCAAACAAGGGTTTGTACAATATAAGGCGAGAAGTTAAAGGGGGGGAGAAAGAAAAATAATACAATTTATTTTGACTGTAGGTGATTAACAGGACATTTAAAATTTAGTGATTTGTCTAGGAGGGTCCCCAAAAATTTGGTCAATTCCTTTGCATCTATCTTTAAATGTGTTTTTTTAAGAATATAATACAATTTTTTTTATTATCTATATTTAGTGCTAATTTACAATGGAACCAAATATACACTTTCTGTAATTCAACAGTGTCAATTTTGTAGGTCATTTTTGTGGGACAGAAACAAGTAACAACAAATAGGACTTAATTTAGAGGTATTCATAAAATCATTCTTATAAAGGATGAGGAGCAAATAAACATACTGTTGTCTGGAATGTTGGTGTGCAAGTGCCTGCATACCATAGATTTCACACCACTAGAGTACATTTGTGAATACAGTAGATTGAAACAAGATTTTATTTTGTAATCAACATTTTTTAGATGTGTTAGGTGGTGTTTTTTTTATGTACAATTGTTGTACATTATTTGTGGAATACAGTGGAACCCCACCAGGGAGCAGGCTGGCCCTCATAGCAAAATCAGCATATAGCTGACAGCCATGATAAAAACATTAAAAAACTTTTAACCCCAAAAAATCTTGGATTAACAAAGGGGGGGGGGGTGTATATAGTGCCAGCCCATGAGTTAGCGGAAGTCCGCTTTACAAGTCCAAATAAAATATTTGCTGCATTTCACCACATGACTGAAATCATCACAACTCGGATTTATTATGCCATGTATCAAATGTGGAATGAGGTTGCGTGAGTGGAGGGCAATTGACAAATCAACAGCAGCTGCAGTCCAACTAATAGAACCCGTGACAGATTCTTGATTTATGTTAATTCAGCTTCATTCCTGATAAACTCGCCCACGTCAGCCTGGTGGAACACAACTATGGACATGGGGTCCACTCGCCGACACTCTTGCGTCGTCTTGGCTGCCACTCCAAACCCCTGGGGGGTAGGGGGGGGGCACATGATGAGCTTGATATGTTCTCAACAGGTTGGAACTTGAAGCACGTGGCGAGTACTTACCAGGGGCACGTCAGCCATAGAGTAGACCACCACACCTTGGTATTGCATGGTGTTCTCCGTGATCCTCCCTAGACCAGACTTTAGGATGTGATTACCGTAGAGGTACGACTGCTCTGCTCCAGGTTTCACCCACACCTTGAACTTCATGACAATCGAGTAATCACACAAGCGCAACATTAAGTACAGGCAGTCACTAATGTTAATGTATTTTAAAACAATGTAGTGGAACAGTGCACTGGTTGCTTCATTACACATTATTTTCAATGACAAAAATAGCACACTATTAAAAAAAGACTAGCAAACAAACCTTTGCATAGGGTGCCAGGAAATCCAGAGCTGTTATGTGTAGCCGAAACTTTCTGGTCTTTGTAAACTTGCCAAAACAACTGCCGACTGACACCAGTTTGTCCCGGGAAACGTTTGTGGACAGTTTAAGAATCTTCTCACTGTGGAAACATAACAATCGATCAACGATAAAAGGTTGAGGGGTTTCCATGGCCCTCCAAACAAGTGGTTCTCAAACTGCGGTCTGTGGGGGTCTTTACAAAAATTTGTCATAAATTATGTCGTATCACTTTTTTTTTTTTTTAAGTGCATACCTGTATGAATATTAAGAATATCAATTACAGATATCTGCAACTGGAATTGTGTCAAAATACGTTTTAATGCGTGCAGGTCCTCATAGGTATGCACGTCCTTAATGATTTGAGATAATGGCATGTTTATTGTTTTTGGATATAATTTTTACTTGCCTCGGTTTGGGAACCCCTGTTCTAAACTGGTAGTAATAGATTACCTCATGTAAAATACGCGCTCATTGTGAAGCCTGAAACAGTACGTGCCGTCTGGTCTGTCCACGAGGAGTTTTATATTTTCTCCTATACTGGTAAGAGAGGAAAATATTAATCACATGTATAGCATAAATTAGCCTACCATGCTAATCCACACAGTCATCAACGCGCATCAAAATGTCCTCTCGCGCCACTCACTATTTCGACAGCTTCTCAAACAACGTTTTTGTCTCTTCTTCTGTAAGCGGCCTCATCTTATCTACCGATCTAGTAAAAAAATAAAACGCTAATATTGGAAGAACTGGATCCCCCACGAGTATGTGCAAAACGTGGATCAACACGGAAGTGGTCACACATTAGAACGGAAGTCGACTGAATTTCCCAACATTGTACTTCCTGATGTTTTTTTTTTCATTCTCTACCTTTGCAGTCGACAGTAGCGTTTGACTCGGACTAAAATCACGTCTGGTAAGAACATTTACCATGCAATAAATCTTTGTTAAAACTAACGAATGTACAGTGATGTACGCTAATAGCTGCGTGAAGTACTTGCTTTAGATCGCCAATTTGTGTTCCACTATCGGAAATGAGGCTAAAAGTTAGCACGGCTAGCTAGCTGTCAGTGGAGGAAACAGCGGGCGAGCTAACACTGTTAGCCTCTTCTAATGCTAACGCGGGGTTTGACCATTTAAACTAGGGTATAAAACGCTTCGAATTAAACATTCCTTTCATTTATTTATCATCTTTTACGTAGTGATACTTGATATTCACTGTCGAAACTCGAAGCGGGTTTTTATTAGCCGCTGTGGTGCATAGTTACATAACACTCATTTGTTTGTAAATATAAATTACGGTTTTGCTTGTTTATGTTAATCCGAGCTCAGAAATTGAGAGAATAATCCCCCCCAAAGATGCAATAAATTAATTAAACGACTATGTTGGTCGTTAGATAGTAGCCCCCCTACTTGGAAGTTGTTTATTTTCAAAAGTGACCTGTGGACGTTTTCCAAATGTATCATGACTTGAAGAAAAAAACTAAAACTGCCTCACAAACAAACTAAACAACTATTATGTTGCGTGGTAAGAGTAGAACGTGGATTGTCATAGGTATTAGGTCCAAATATGTAGTACCAGCGACAAGTTCACTTTTGAGGGAAGTCATTTTTTTCCATCCACAGAAAATGTGATTTTGGTGCCAAGTGTCAGAGTCAAAGCAATTAGACCATTTGTTCTCAAGGTTTGTTAAATCAAGACCAATCGAGGAAATGTATTGTGTATATATGTTTAAAAAGGTTAACCACTTGAATGATTATGCTATAATAACACTAATATTTGTTATTGCCATGGCAATGTTTCTAAAGAGTTTGGTGTTCGGCCTTGATCATATATGACTTTGGCTAGTCAGAGGCTGTGCTGAACTGTGTTTGTTTACAGAGTAAACAAGCGGCTAGAGCGTAAGGCAGTTGCACTTCCAATCCCTTACCAAATTTGCTTCTCATGCAAACTTGACGCCTCTGCACTGTACTGAAAAATCTGAACGTGAATACATGTAATTCTTTTAAAATGGTGTCAACGCTCAAATTGTCTATTCTCTCGAGACATCCCTAGGCACAGCTTTCAAATTCAATTATTTCTTCCAAACATAGCCTGCTCTTTGCATTCCTCCACTATACTTCCCTCCCCGTCACATTCCCATAGACAAACATGGATTTAACTTGTGTCTCACCATGATAACTCCAAGTTGGGCCATCTTTCCTAAAACGAATGTTAGTAAATAAATAGCTGTAGATTTCTTGGTGAAATGGGGCACTCTCTTTAGGGTTGCAACTTGCCATATGTAATCAGACACTAGGGGTGGGAATCTTTGAATGTCTCACGATTCGATTCAGATTTTTGGGCCTGCGATTCGATTCAGAATCGATTTTCGGTTAAGAATGATTTTTGATTCAAAATTATTTGATTGACAATGACTTTTGCTTCAATTGATAGATGTGCAAAGAATCATAATGATCTACTCGAGTCTGACTCGCTAATGCTAATTAGCGCACTACTTGCGGCACTTTTATCACTCAAAAGAACGTCTCCACTCTGCAAAAAAACAACTTTTATTGGAATAACTTGATTGTGACTTCTACTCTCTAATGTGGCTACAACTTAACAGTGTATCAGACCGCGTGGAACCACACTGCCCCTAAGTGGCCAAATCGAGTACAACATGAACAGCGCTCCTAATAAAGGCACACACAAACAAAGGCAAGACGATATAAAATCATTTAAGTAAAACCGATTTTGGGACATTTAAAATTGATTCTGAATCGTACTAAATGAGAATCGCGATTCTTATGAGAATCGATTTTTTGGGCACACCCCTATCAGACACTCTCATTATGACATCAACCCCCCTTAAAACGTGAGCGTTATTGACTGTGTTGATAGTAGGTCACTGCACAGGCACGTCTGCTACATACAGTGCTGACCTCATTTTGTTCTCTCTTCTGTTGCAAGCATTTATGTATTCTTTCCACATTTTACAGTCACGCTTTACTCAGCGTAATTACTAGTTCAAACTAAGGCAGGATTTGGAAACCAATATTCCAAAGACCAAACATGTAGGTCTGTCTTATAAGTCCTCATACAGTTATAGGTTCAGCTTTTTTCTTTGTCCTATCACAATTGTCGTTTGAGCCAACCATCGTGTGAAAAACAGTATATAACATTTGGTAGCAACTTCTGATGCTTATTTTGTACAACTTGTGGTCAGGAGGAGGTTCCTTGCTCTGGCAGGCGCTTCTCGTAACAGACATTTGTCCCGGAGAGACCGCCATCAGTTTCCATTGTGCGTCTGAGGCTGTGCGACATCAGACAGACAGGAAGGCACGCGACAAGTGGCAGCTCAACCGAAACAGGAAACTGCTACAGCGGCGTTGTCACTGGCCTGGGAATGACTGAATTCTGGGTTTGCTTCAGCTGCTGTATTGCAGAGCAGCCACAGCCTGTGAGTATACAAAATTTGATTTATTTACTTATTTGTTGTTGTGCCATATGGAGTAGACTTATTTTATTTTTATATTCCCCTCCAGATGACTTTGTGCCTTCAGATAAATATAAGCAGGTCCCTGCTAGGCAGAGTGAATACAATGTGGGTTGTTCTCTGTGTTTATGTCAGATAAACTTGGTAAAGTTTATTTTTGTGGAAAAGAGCAACCGGTTTGCAGCTATCCTTACTGATAATATAAACTTGGTCCATTCAATTGCTGCACTGCTTTATCATAAAAAAAAGAATGTCATCGCTTCCAAATCCATGGCCACTCAGAACCACCTAGCTAGGACATCTCACAAAAGTTACAATTCATATATTTATTTACGGATTCAAAACTATGAGAATGCAACACTAATTAATAACATGTTTATCTTCAAAATTATTTTGAATCTAATTTGGCTCCTGTTAAAGGGAAAGTCAAGTCAAAAATGTTCTTTACAAAAATGTGTTCTGTGCAACCTATGACATTCTGATTAATATTGCATTTGTGGAATATGAATTAAGCAGCAAAATCCCACCCATTTTTGTCCATCTCACGGGGCGGCCATTTTGCTTTGTACCAACACATGCTTTCGATTGGAAAATGATATCACAGTGTCTAAGGGCTCATGTAATCATCTGTTTTCAGGGTTTAGTTGTGTGTCATTAGCAAGCTGATGTCATTTTCAGTTGACAACAATGACAAAATGATTGCCCAGTGAAACCTCTCATGTACAGTGCTAGTGTTCAGAGTTTTGTACAAATCCAAGTGCAAATGTTGCACACCAAATCCATCAAGCAATGTTTAATTCAAAGAAATGTTACTGATCATGTTTTTGTTATTTCTCAAATGTTCATTGTTCATTCTCACACTCTCGAGTAATTGCATATTGACATTTAAAAAATAATAATCTGAAAAAGCAGGTGACCATTTCTGTTAGCGTTTGAATTCTTCCTCTAACTTGAAATGCAAAAAAGCAAAATGTTCATGAATGTATTTTAACATTCAACGAATGTTTGGCAGAAACGGCGGCGACGGATCGACCGCTCCATGATTGGCGAGCCAACAAACTTCGTTCACACCACACACGTCGGCTCGGGGGACATGGGCCTGGGATTACCATCGGTGGGTTTTTGAAAATTCTCAGATAATCCCACCCAAATTGTGTTAGGGTTCTTTGGTTTCAATTACTCAAAGCTGCTTACTGAATACCTGCAGGTGGACCTGGTTCAGGCCCAGATGAAGTCCAAAGGCGGCTATGTACACGGCGGCTCTGAAGGCTCACAATTATGAGGTGAGACATGCACGTCTTTTTCTTTGACTTGAGGTTTAGTTGCTTGCTTCAGCAGCACAGTGTGACGATTAAAATAGTACCCTGCGACCTCTAAGATTAAACACAACCTCCACTTTATTTAGAAGCATGTAATCTCCATAGGAAATAATAGAAATAATCCTTTCAAGAGTCGGAGCAGCACCGTGGCCTCATAGTTCTCAGGTTCGGGGTTGGAATCTTAGTTTGTGGAGTTTGCATGTTGTCCTCCGTGCTTGCTTGGGTTTTCTTTGAGTAAACCAGTTTCCTCCTACGTTACAAAAACATGCAAGCAAGGTTTGTCACTGTTTGTAAAACATGAACATGTGACTACCTGATTCTAATGGCGACGCTCATTGGAGTAAGTGTCAGATGATATTTGTGATGCTCTCTGAACTGTACTGACATCTCACATACTGTATGCATGGCGGTGATTTATGTTCGGAAATGTTGGCTGATCGCGATTTGTATGACCTTTCCAGATTCTATTGTATTCATCATGTAAACTTAAGTCTTAATCATAGATAATGTTTGAAAGTGATATTTGACAGTTGTCAGCAGGACTTATTAAAAGCACGTTTGTTGTGTCAGCAGGGCTCATTCAAATTCAGTTTATCACTTTAGGGTATATTTAGGGTTAGGATTCACACATTAAGCACGGAAGAATGTTATATTAATGGAACATTAAGACTTAATATTTTATTTCTGTGCTGTTCAGACATGAAACAGACTGCAACCTGTTTGTTAAATGCGGTGGCTCAGTTATAAGCCTGAATTTGCAGATAAATAAATATTTTCATACAAATCTTGCAGTGTACATGTACAAGTTTAGTGATTAGTATTTTCTAAATTTGAGTTTAAAGAAAAATCGCAATACAGACGCTCCCCACCTTACGAACGAGTTACGTTCCGGACGATCGTTCGTAAGGTGAATTTGCTCGTAAGTTGCTTCAGTGCTATATTTTGTATTATAATTTATGTTTAAAGCCTATATAAGTATATTGAAGGTTTATATAAGTATGTTTAAGGCTTGTACAAGTAACCTGCATTGGTTTGTACTGAAAAAAAACTTATAACTTACTAATAAAATGGAGAGAATACGTACAGTACTGTACTGTACTACGTATGTTAGAGAGAGAGAGCGAGACACACACACACAGTATGTACATGTACGTAATAAGATAAATAAAATGAAGTTTAACTTACTTTTGGAAGATGTACTCGATGCTTAAGGAGATGATGATGGAGGAGGAGGAAGAGGAGGATTTTATATCATGAGAGATTCTTCGTCGTCGCTGGAATCGGCTTCAAAAGTTATTTCCTGCTTCATGAGGACCGGCGTTTTCTTCCTCCTCCTCCTCGCCACGTTGCTCAGCCTCCAATGAGCTCTCACAGCGCCAATCGTCCGTATTAGCGGCGGAAAGAAGCACTACGCGCAATACAAAATCGAACTTACAGCATTTCTTTCCAAACATTTTTCGACATACTGTACGCGCAGAAATGTTCGTATGTACCGTTGTTCGCAACTCGAATGTTCGTAAGTAGGGGAGCGTCTGTAATCAATTTATAGATTTGTATCGGGATTAATCGGTATTGAAGCGAATCGTGATACGAATCCAATCGCCAGGTACTAGGCAATTCACATCCCTAATACTAGTGGTATCAATACTTGCAAAAACGGTGACTACCCGTACTCACGAAAAAAAAAGTGGTATCGATACGAACATCCCTACTTTTTAATAAAAAAGTGTACTCTATGGTGGACATGAACTACAAAGAAATGTAATTATTTTGTTTCATTGTCATATAATTGAACATCCTAACTCGTGTTCTGTTTTCTACCCTTTCACAGCCCTTCAAGTGTGTCAGAAACTACTGTTGTTTATAGGAGGAAGCAGTTGACAGTCTTTTATGGACGCCGGACCAAAAGATAAAAGTACTGCTTTTCCATAATGTTGTATATATTTTTATTTTCCATTCCTTTTTTTTTTCTTTTTTTTTATAAAAAGCACTGCTATCCATTTTCTGCCATGCTGTTGCACTGTAAAGAGTACCAGTTAAAAAGTAGAGAGGAGGAAGGGGAGGCTTTATTTAGTACGCTCATCATCTCAGTCAGATGTATGCTTGTGCGCGTGTGTGAGCGGGCGTGTGTTGTATGCATGAGGAAATTTATGTCGCTCTCGTAGCCCACATGGATGCCTGTATTTATTATCGCATTTGCAAACGGACCTCACGGTGGCTGGGCCACGCCCAAGACGTGGAACTTTCTGTTTCCGTCTGTTTTTTTTTTTCTCTCTCTCAGAGGTTTGATAAAGAGCAGGTGGAGGTAGCAAAAAGTAAGATGTTGGTTTTTGTTTTTCTTTTGTTATTCGGAGAAGTCTCATGATCCTCTGAGTCGTCTTCAGGGTTGATAAATGCTGTTTTCTACTAAACTTGAATCGAGTCGCGTACACTGGACCATATACCATGTACACTCACGCCTGCTTAGGAATTTCGTTTTTTTTTTTATACTCAAATAGATTAAAATCATGTAGAATTTTAATAAACTATGACCTTCCTTATCTGTCGTCATGCTCTTATTATTTTGTAAAAATAAAAAAATAAAATTATTGTGAAGCAGTGGCAACAGTTAAAGTTAAAGTACCACTGATTGTGTTTGTTTCTAGGTGATTCTTATTTTAAATTTATTGAAATCCAGAAATTAATGAAAGTTTAAATGAACTTGAAAGTATCCTCACAAGTGAGTGAGTGGGTCAGATTCCACACAGATGCCACTGTTCTCCACCTCTATTTGGACCTAGCCAATTCTTATGTCATGTTTTGTTTTCTGTTTTTTTTGCTTCCACCAGGGAGTTTTTTTCCCCATCCCATCTTTTATTGTAATCTGTCAGCATGTTATCAATTTGAAAAGTACTCGTGAAGGGGTGGGGCATGGACCAAAGGAAAAACATGTGTGTGGCTCCAGGACATTGGTTTTAGGCATGATGTTTGATATTGTATTTTTTTCTCTTTATGACATTAAAGCACATAAGGGGGTGGGTATCGATGAACTTGTACATTTGTAAGTACCGATGAAATTAGGATTGTTCGACATTTATTATCTGCTTTCTACTGCGTGTGCCATGATAGCATATTTTCTCAGATAGTGGCCAAAGGTCTTATTAGGTGCTAATGTTAGTTCCTTTTCCAGACAAATATTCAGTGTTACGACAGGTGATTTTTTTGTATATTTGAAAGAAAAGAGTGATCAATTCTAGTTGAGACATTTTAAGTCAAAGCTGGCCAACCTTTAAGAGTCTGTTTTATTTCAGCCCGCCATGCTCAAACATAATTAGGCAGTTTTGATTCATTGTGAGTACAAAGCATCCTCGGTTTACAACAAAGTTCCGTCCTTTCTTAAGACAGTCACATAGCCTGAATTTGTAGGTAATTTCGAACATGTCGTTTCTCACAAACTGTGATTTGGTCTTAAGATAGTTGAGTTGTGCCTGTTTGCAAGTACTATTTTCGCTTTTTTTTTTTCTGTTGAGGTTTCTCATCTTCTTCTCCCTCCCTACCTTCAGACACATTAAAATTTCGCATTTTAATGCAAGTCTGGAAAATTCTCCGCAATACACCAAGCACAATGTTTTGACAGTTTAGCATCATCCGTGTGTCTCGTATACAAGGTTCAAGTTTGGTAGCAATGTGGTTCTAAAAAGGCTATATTTGGTGATACGCTTTTCCAACGTGCAACACACAAGCAATTAAAAAAATCGATGTTTCGGCCATTTAGTTTTGTCCGCTCGTCTCGTATACGGGGTTCAAACTTGTCTTGGAAGCAGCTGGAACCCCAAATCAAAGACGAGAGGCAAAACATCTAAGTTGCAATCGATTGAATGACCTGGATGAATGAGAATATCCACAAGCACAGAGTGAAGGCCACTATTTGAGCAAAAATGCTAGTTTTACTCTCGTCAGGCTCAAGCTACAAAAAGCCCTGCAGCCCCATCACGGACCTACAATTACATCTGACCTCTTATTTCTGTCGTCATCCGACTCCGGCTTTACATTGATTGTCGTAACGTTGGCTGCGGGTTCAGTTTCATTAGCTCGGCCTTAATGAGAGCAGCTATGGTATGAATGTTAACCAATGTCTACATTTTTGTGCGCTATTGCTCACCGGGATCTTTTAAATGCATGCGCTTTTGTGTATGTGTATCTCCTGTGGTTGAATATGTGTCCATCAGAATGTAATTGTACCATAAAGCCAGCAAAAACATGTTAGTGTCTGTACTGGGCAATATAAGAAAAGATACCAGCCAGAGTCTTTATATCCATTGTAACATAACAGAGATCAAATCGTCCTCTAGTTAGTCACCTCAGAAAAAAAAAAAATCTTTACAGTGACAAGCATTTCCCATGATGCATTGCAAATACTTTTTTTTAGAGCGTGAAAGCTATGTAACCATTTATTCCTGTTCAATGTTTTTCTTGTAAAAAGTGATTCACGTTTGTTTTTCCCGCCCTTTTGAATTACAGTGGATAGAAAAAGTCTACACACCCCTGCTCCAATGGCATCAAAGAAACACGACCTCGATAAATGATTTCGAAAACTTTTTCCACGATTAAACATGCGTGCTTTTGGAGACGTGATATAAAAATGAGATTGTGTGTGCACACCCTCATAACTGTGGATGTGGCTGTATTCACTAATCACATTAGAAGTCGTGTTAAATGACGGTACACACCCTACAGTTTAGTTGCTTGTGCAGTACAGACAATGCAAGTACAAAAAAATTAAGAAATGTCTACTAGAACATCTGAGCTTTATTTGGAGTTAATTTACTTCCTGTCAAAATAATTATGTTTATTGGTATAGGCTAAATTAATGGGGGGGGGGTTATTTTTTAATTGTTTCGCTATTTTTATTTTGTTTTTTTACATCACAAATTTCTGTCCACTGTAAATTACAAGTTGTGAACACCAGGATGTGCTAGAAGTCTAGTTTTTTGTTTTTTTTTATATCCCCGTTTCAGTCAGAACACTTGTTTCATGCTGTAAATCAACAATAGGAAATATACTTTTATGTTTTACAATATTCTATAAATTCCAGGGTTAGAACAGTGTTTTCCCACTTTAGGCAATAGGCACTGTATAAAATGGTCCTTCCATTAAAAAAAAAAAAAAAGTCCATTCTGTCTTTAATTTCTGCAATGGGAAATAAATGTGTAAATGTTTTACTAACTGTGTCGTCCATTTTTAAATACATCAAAACATCTTTAAAACATAGCAGATAAGTCGACTTTTGGATTTTGTTTTGATTGGAACCTACTTTCAATATTTAGGGGGATTAGGAAGAAAATGTCTGCAAGACCCTGGTTTGTGATTATTGTAGCTGTCCAATGAAAAATGATAATGAAAAAAAATTGCATTTTAAAAATAAGAAGTGAACATTCTCTCTCTATCTAGCTCTCTCTCTAGAAACTTTTACTTTTAGGGATAAGGAAAATATAGCAAAGTAAATGTGTTATGTATGAAATACTTAAAATTTTCATTATGGCTCTTCAAGATCTAAAATTCATTTTTCCAGTTTTTTTTCATAAAGGGTAAAAATAATGTCGCTGTCGAGTGAAAAGGAGATGGCCGAAAATCATAAATACAATTAGATGGCAACAGTGTCCAAAAAGAAAAGAAAAATGATTGGCGACATACTTTTCACTGCACATAAAAAAATTTAAAAAATAAAAAAAACATGTTTTAATGCCACATTTCTTGACACCAAACGATACGAAATTAGATCTTGTCCCTTTTGTTGCTGTAGCGAGTCATTGATGTGAGTATGAAGCACTTAAAGCACAGGAGTTACATGAGCTAATGCGTGGCTTGGAACAAGATCTTTTGTCTCATCTTTTATTTCAGCGGGTTTGCAAGAAAAGAAAACATTTAATCATGTGACGTGCACACACACACACACACATTGTTCCTGATGTTGCTACAGTGTGAGCGTCTGCTGATGCAAGGTCCAGTCTGATGCCCCCAAAAGTTCATTGCTGTTGTCTATGTGCAGGGAGAAGAGGCTGTCATCAGCTTGACCTAAGGGAACACAACACAACAGTAACTGGAAAAGTTTTGGGTTGACTGGTAGAGAGGTGTGCATTTTGTCAAAGTAAGACTTTATAGTATTTTCATAAAATTGTAAGTTACTGTGACTCCACAAGCAAGTGTGTATGTGTAGCGTGGCCCTACAATGCCAGTGGTCCCAGAGTGGGTAAGCCCTCCATCCTCTATGAGGACAAGTGTGGTTGCACGGATCACCAGTGTTGCTGCAGTGATCAACCAGCTGCAGAAAAAAAAACATAGATCAACAAAAAGTTGGACACTCGCCATCGAAAACATTAGGCACACAAGAGCAAAGGTGAAAATGCTGATTTTGGAAGTGCTAATTTAACAGGGCACTCAAGTCACAAATTTTCTGCACAATGTGTTCTTGAACTTCCACTAGTCGAAACACAGGCGGCCATTTTGCCACTTGGGGGCTATTGTCGACTGAAAATGACATCCTCAAACGTATATATGATGGACTAACAATTGGCACCTCACAGCTAAAGCCAGGGGGGCAGCCATCTTACGTTGCCACTTTACTGATAACTTTTGTTTGGTTTCCAATGAAAACACTTGTTACTAATATGTTTTCAGCCAGGATCCTGTCATGGAGTAATGAGAGACCCTCAAAGTATTAATAGTAGTAAAGTAAGTAAGTAAGAACTTCATTCTTTGATTCGACCATTCAGAGTATATCTCAGTATCATGACTTAATTTAGAGAGATTAGGTTTAGATTTCGCAGCGAATTTGCTTTTATTTTATTGTTCAAGGTTCTGACGACATGATATAGACAAATCTATGAGTAGCACTCGGAAGATATAGAGAAAATTCACAATTGCATTCTTACCAATGAAATGTTCATGTAGAGCTTCTCCCAAACTCACTGGCAGAACTGTCCACCACACACTGTGGCATTTTCGCCATAGAGTTAGAAATTAACATGTATTCAAGTTAGGTGATCTTAGTGAGTGGCAACACAAGATGGCCGCCAGTCCATCATATGTAAATCCGTGCTGTCACGGCTCACTTGTTCTAGGTTTGGTCATGTGACGTTTGCAAGCTGAGCCCTTGAACACTGTGACGTCATTTTCTGTCGACAGCAAGTGGCAAAATGACCCCCCTGAGAGGGATAAATATGGGTGGATTATTCTGCTTGCTCCGTATTCTACAAACGTAACATGATACCTTGGAAACATCCTCCTGCTCCATGGCCTCCCATGGCATGTCTGTACAATAACAACCATAAAGCAAGTCACAAATGTTACAGCCGCAACGCAAAACGCTTGCCCAAACTAACGGCTCACCCAGTGTAGGAACGTAGAGCGATGCGTCTTGAGTGCTTGAAGGGCTGCTGGGAGGTTGCCACGGCTGCGGCGTTGTGTCAGCCGGAGCATGCGTTCTGACGCTATGCTGTTTTCTGAAGCGCCGACTCGCCATCCGGAACCCTAAAAGGAGGGAAGGGGCTGTTTGTGACTCAAGGTTTGCCATAACTCATTTCATTTTCATGTTAACTCATTCATCTCCATTGACGGCTATAAATGTCAAAAAAATCATTTTAACTATTTCTATTAGTTTAACATTTTTTGTATTTTTTGTTAACAAGAGTATGAAAACCTATAATTGTTTTATTGTACATTTAGAACAGATATGAAATGTGTGATTAATCACAAGTTAACTAGTGAAGTCATGCGATTAATTACGATTAAAAACTTTAATCGCCTCACTGCCCAAATATTTAAGGTTTTCTTTTAAAAAAAAAATTAATTCACTGCCATTGACGTCAAAATTTCCTTTTAACTATTTCTATTAGTTTAACATTTTTTTCCCACTTTTGTTAACAAGAGTATGAAAACCTAGAATTTTTCATTGTACATTTAGAACCGATATAAAATGTGTGATTAATCGTGAGTTAACTAGTGAAGTTATGCGATTAATTACAATAAAAAAAAATCGCTTCTTGCCCCAAATTTTTAATAATCTTTTTAAAAAAATTATTTATGGCAGTGAATGAGTTAATGATAAATTTGTCATATATGGCACATTAAAAAAACAAAAAAAATCCTCATACTGTAAAAAAAATTGTTTTCATTTAATACATACCTATAGTTTTAGCCTAATTTAATGCCTAATAATTTGGTCAATTAATACTGCGTTTGTGCAATATGAATTCATCAGCAAAATCAATCAGTTTTTGTCTATCTTAGGGGACAACCATTTCGCCATTTGCTGTCTTCTGAAAATGACATCACATTGCTTGATGCTGCATTCGAGCACGGTGGGAAATCGAATTTATGCCACTCGGATTGTCCCATTTCCGACCACAAAGAAATTCTGAACATGCTCAAAATTTGCGAACGCCTTTTGTAACCTTGAACGAACCCTGACGAAAAAACAACACTCGCGAACCTTTGCCGCTCAGTCAGATACAGGTTTACTTAATGCATATTTGTTGCTTTAACTTGTCACCTCTGTTGCGCGGCTGCATGGCAGGGCCAGGCAGCATCTTGTAGACTCTGTAGGCATCGCTGCCTCTCTTGTTGCTGCGCTCGCGTAGCTCACATACACCAGGGAGAGAGTTGAGGGCGCAGCGAAAGTTGGCCTTCCAAGTCTTTGGGTCTGCTTTGTGTTGGCCTGGACGGTATCGACCTGCAGTTTGGTTTGGGCTCAACTTAAGTACAGTACTACACTTTATCCGCACCAGACATTTCATTAGGTACACCATAACAATTTAAACTGAGCATTGTTATCTTACGGATACAGTTGGCTTTCAATAGATTGTGCAAGTGTACCTATTGTTTTGTCCGGTTAGGCCAGTGGAGTTGGCAGTGCAATATGATCGCCTGTTCACTTTAATGGCGAACAAGTACATTAGTGATGCAGCCAAATGCACATGAGCAAAGCGTGACAGAGGATCATTTTCCGCCATACATTAGACAAATACAACATGTTAGCTAGCAAAAGGATTTACAGAAAAGCCCACTGAGATTTGGCTCCAATTAATTTATCCGAAAGCCAAGTAATCACTGAGTTGTTGTTGTTTTTTAATAGACAAACAGATGCTGGAAATGTTGCTAATATTTAATTGTCCAACCTCTAATATAAAGTTTAGGCGACAAAACAAGACTAATTGCTTAAATACCCTTTCAGAAAAGTTAATGCCCTTATTAGTGAGTTTTATTTATTTATTTAAACTTCTACTTATCAAATGACTAAGTGCATATGAGAGAATGAATCACATATTACCGGTGTGCATGGCCCAGCTCCTGAAGAGAGTGGCGTCTCGATCAATACTCCAGCCGCGACGAGCTGCGTGTTTCCACGGGATTTGGAAAACTTTCTCTGACTGGAGGGCACACACACATGGAGAAGGCCTGTTGAGGTTGGCAAACAGTGTAACACTGCTAGACTTCTAAGCCGTGTTTTAGCATATCAGCATACTTAATCATTTCTGTGTCTTTATTAGACTGCAATCAGAGAATACAGTTAAAAAATGAAGGGAAAAAACATGTATACTTAAGTGCTTTAATGTTTATTTTAACTTCAACTTTTGAAAATTTTCATTATTTTTTTTAACTCAGTATGTTATGAGGATCTGGTGGGTTGTATTAAAAACCAGTCAGATATCTACTAATTAAAATTATTTTCCATGCTATTTATAATGTTAGATGGTCAAAATATTAGACGCAGCCCTTAATTATTAACAATTATTATTAATATGATAAAGTGCACTTATTTTTCAATTAATATCAGTCTCTTTATAAAGGCAGAATTTTGATATGATTTTGCAATTGTAACTAATTTTGTGGCCCAGTGAGTGTAAATACAACTCATGAATAAGATTTACCTTGTCGAGCCAGCAGACTCCCGGATACTTCCCAGACTCGATCTGCTCTTCCAGCCACATCCTCAGTCTCAGGCGGCCTGGCGGTTGCATGTTCAGGCTTCAGGTGTGTTGAGAAGGTGTGTACGTGTGTACAGTATGAACTATAGGTGTCACCAAGAGCCCCAGTCATTTTTGGGAGGCTGACAAAAATAAACGTTCCAGTTTGATTCTCCTCTGAGCAGCCAATCGGAGGCCTTCTCTGCCGCTAGCAGGCTTCCTTGTCACTTAACTGTCTCCTCCAGTTACAGGTAAGGCAGGGCTTCATGACCTGAAAATAAAATTTCAGATTTCCCCCCCCTCCTAAAAAATACAATTAATTGTCCCATTGAGATTAAAAACTTCTTTTTGCAAGGAAGTCCTGGCCAAGAGTCATTTTTAGTTACATTTCCAACACAATGATTTTAATCGACATTTTGACAAATGACAATGATATTATTCCAAGCAGTTTTGCTTAAGAGTTTTTTTTTTTTTTTTTGTCCTGGGGTTTAATTTATATCTCGTGATACCAAACAAGGTTTGGTCCATTTTTTTATGAGCATTAACTGGCATCTACTTCTGTAGGAATAAATGTTTTTTACCTAGTAAGTCCGCTCATTCACGGTACGAGGTTCATGGTCCTGCTATTTTACAGATTTTATGTATTTATTTATTTTGTGTATACTGTATAATAATTGTATACCTCCCATTTAGTTTGGGTGTAATTCTACTGTCAGCCACTAGGTGGTGGCACACTATTATGTTTGACACTAAATGTGAATTAAGGGTGAAAGCAGGAAGTATTTCAAGCTCAGACTAGTTTTTAGTGAAGACTTAAATGTGAAAATAATGAAATCTTTAATCCTGCTTGTATATTATGTATATTGTCGGCTGCTTACTGTAAACACCGGGAGGGGGGTGTCTACTGTTATACTAATTGTATAATATTACATACAGGAAGTGATACATCATCCATTGAGCATCAATCACACATGAATTGGGACCGTCTATTGAGTCTTTAAAAGCAGGGCCAAGGTTCAAATGATCACAGTGAAAGTAATTAATAATATTAAACATGTTCCAATTCATATATTCTGATGTTGACAATCGGTAATTACATTGAATGTCACATTAATGAATAGTAATATTGTGCCATTAAAACTACACATTATCTTGGTAAAGAATTCTTGATACAGTTCAAGTATTAGATTACTGCTGAGTTACTCGTCATCATCAATAGGAATCGCAGTAAAATGAATGTCAGTCACAAGCACAAACTAGGATGATTAATGCTGGCGTGTTTGCATTAGGTTATTAATTTCCTTTCATGAAAATGACTTTTCTGTTCCAGAGAAGAAAAGAGGAAGCAATTGCACAATGTTAGTTGTGGATAAGAGGTGTGACTTGTTGCTCACTGTTAGTTTTAGTGTGAATTATCTTTAGGAACACATCTCAGAGGCTAAACCAGGGGATGCATGTTATGAATTAACATTGAGTAGAATATTTTGTGATAAGGATTAAATGACTGTCTGTCCATCCCATTAGGTTTATAGGTTAGCTGGAGCCTGTCTCCGCTGACTTTTGGGTGAGATTGCAGAATACATTCTGGACTTTTCTGGTCGCCAGTCAATCACAGGGCACAAATAGACAAACAACCATTCAGTAGTATCTGTTACGCTGGAAACAACATTCTTCACCAGATTTGTCCAACTTTATTAGCAGACTTGTACTGTACAAAAATATTAACAACATATATATATATATAAAAAAATTTTTTTAATTGTGATTAGTACGGACAACAACTGACCATCACAAGAAAACCGTCTAACTATAACCTATTCTCTCCACCAGAGAGATTTGAATTTCATTAACTTGGAGTGATTAGATTTACACAGAAAACACTCAGCTGATGCCACACAGATAAGTTGCTAATGGGTGAAGGAAGAATCCATTATATTTTAGTGCAGATCTAAATAAAAATTAAGAATCAAGATTATTTATTATTCTCGGTGGTCTGCACTCTATTGAGCCACGTTACATAATTTGAATGTAAATTATTGTAAATAAAATGCCGGGTTTACAATCATAATAATACCTTATATTAATATAGCGCCTTTCAAGGTATGCAAGGACGCTAATGACTGAATACGAAGGTCTGTAAAGTAAACTTGTTGACAAAAAAAAATATTCCAGATGTTCAAAACATTTCCATGTGCGATAATCCAGCAATCGACAAACTTCCGTGTACTTAAAACATGTTGTACATATCTGGAAATACACAAAAGCTCATTGGACGAGGTAATGATTGATTACACAATTTTGTAACCACTCTCAATGATAATTTGATTTCTGACGTCAGTAGAGACGATTGGCGAAAAAGGTATTTGGGGCTCAGGGAGTCATTTGTTTGCGACCATCAACATGATGGCTCGACTCTGCCGCTATTGGGCCTGTGTGGCCTCCAGACGTTCCAGGTCGGGAACATTTCCAAACCCTCCCAAGTCTTTTTTTTTTTTTGACACCTTCATGTCTTGCAAACTGGATATCAAACTGCTTCGACAAGGATTGACAGACTTTGTAGTGGTCATCCACTGGAAGATTATCTAGTTGCCGTCTTTAGTGACATCTTTGATGGTATTTTTAAACCCATTCTTTGTCTTTTACTACTCTTTTACTCTTTCGCTGCGCTGGCCTACAAGCTTTCCATCAGTCTACTTCTTTAAGCGCGGAACTACTTGGTAGTTGTCTTCCATTGGAAGACTGTCTTGAAAGCTTTCAGGGACGCAATCGGAGCATTGAACCCCTGCACGGGCATCTTTTTGTAAAACTTTCCCCGGGTCCTCTTTTTCACCTCCGTTTGGCTCGCCAACCTTATTATCCGAGTGCTGCCTTAATCCATGAAAGGCAAGGTAGTTATCATCTGTTGGAATATTCGGATTTGGGTTCACAGGGACGCAGGTGTTCCCTTTCGTGGCATCTTTGTAGTTTTGTAGAAACTTCCCCAAATTGTTCTTTTCACTGTTCTGCTCATTAAAGGGGAGCTCCCTTAAACCACAACACACTTGATAGTTCACCAGGTTCTCTTTTTCAACACTTCTTTTCTCCCCAACCTGATGATCAGAACGTCCCCTTAAATCATGAAATGCTTGGTAGCTATCATCAACGGAAAAGCTGGGGTTTGATTGTGCAGGAGTGCTGGTATCACCTACAGCAAAATCGTCAAAGGGATTTTCAAAAGTCTTCTTCAAGTCTTCTTTATCGCCGCTGTTCTGCTCTCCAACCTGACTATCGGAGAGCTTCCTTAAACCTTGAAATGCTTGGTAACCGTCATCAACCAGAAAACTGTGATTTGAGCGTGCATTGAAGCAGGCATCGCCTTTTAATGAGTCATTTTCCAAAACCTTATTGAAGTCTTGTTTATTAGCACTTTTCTGCTCTTCAAATTGACCGTCAGAGAGCTCCTTCCATCCCCGAAAAGCTTGGTAGTTTTCATCCACCGGAAAATTGCCCTGTAAGCTCGCAGGGACGCAAATGAGACCTTGCCCCTTCTCGGCGGCATCCTCAAACCTTTCTCGGCAGCTCTCATGTCCCGCTTCCGTTCTAGATTCAACATCTCCGGACAAGCTTGCGTTGCTGCAGCTGAGGGACGCGCCAGAGTTTTCACTGTTTGAAAACCTCCCAGAATCTCTGCTGGATCGCTGCTGAGACGTGGCAGACAGTGAATAGGAAGACACCAAGGTCGGGATCATGTTTTCTTCACAAGTTGATCCATCGCAGGTCGACCCGAGGCCCGTGTCTTGGTATTCACATTGGCACGCCGGTTCAGGTTGAGCATGACTCTGTAAAGCGTCGGGCGTTACCTGAACTGGACAGCTCGGCCTGATAAAGGAGTATGTTATTGCATTTTCCAATCCTGAATGTTGCTCGTTATTGCAGGTGGGTTTTCCGGACTCTTTCAAAAGATGGTTGGTTGAAGCCAACGCCGGGATGATGTTCATGAAAGCTTTGCTGAGCGCATCTTGGACACCTGCAATGATGTCCGCGGCCTCGGTACAAGGGTAACCGAGAGAAGGCGGGCCGCTATTGATTCCGCTACTTTGAAGGAGACTCTCGGTGCTGCTGTCGATTAGGGAGCCCTTGGACCTGCGATAGAATGTCCAGTTACCTCAAACACCGTCAATAATTCTACAAAGAAGTACATCTAGTCTGAAGTGTAACCATTTAGGTTTCAAGCAAATCCCAAACGACTGCAATAAAATTCAAGCAAGTCAAATCGAGTCTCCCCAGAAGATTTCAAGCAAGTGAATTTGAAACTTTTGTCACTAACCACGATTTGAGGTCACCTGCGGTGAGGGCCTCAACATAGATTGGTGAGATGATGGGCGGCATGGGCTTCAAAACCTGCCAAAAAAAGGACAAGTACACAAATCTGCATCAACTTTTAGACTCTTCTAAATACAATTCAATCAAGACACACACATGGACCCCATCGAGTATCTCACCTCTGCCTTACTGGGATTTAAATGGAGAAGTTTGGAATTTTGATTGCTGACTGAGTCCCAATACTTTGCTCTACACCTACAATCCAAAGACAACACGCATGAACACACACACACACACACACACGAGCTCTGCGGAGAAATCGTAAAAGGCTTTGGCTTACTTCACGTAGCAGACGTATGCCGCACTGGTGATGGTGATGGAGAGCAGACTGAGGCTCACGATGAGGGCCAGGAGGCGGCTCTTGCGTGACGCTGCTGTAAAGTTAAAAAAAAAGAAAGTACTGATTTAATTCTGATTCCTTGTCACGCACAAACATTCAAATGCAGTAAACCCCCTCAATCGTGGGGTTCATGGTAAGGCTATTTTGTGGATTTATTTTTTGTCCAGTAATAACTCTGTATATTGTTGTTTTGGGGCGTAGTTCCACTTTCTCCCACTGGGTGGCGGCACACTGTTCAACAGTGTTTAACACAATTTGAAAGAAGAAGGGGAGTATTTTCAAGATTAGCCTCCTCTTTCTGATTGGAAAGACATTATTGAATATATCAATCCTCTCCTATCCTCTTTTTTTTTTTTAAACACTTTTGAAAGCAACAACTTTTGGTTAATTTTATTATCTACAATGAAAAAAAATCTAATTTGTTTAATGTATGATGATGGGAATTTAAGTTTGTTGGAATTTTGACATTCAGCCATTAAAATTATGACTTGTTAAAATGTTGTTGTTTTTTTGCAACCTTGGAAACTTTTTTATCAACTTTTTTTGTAATCCTACCATTTGTTTGTCATGTTATTTTTTCAATAATACAGCACTTGCTCTGTTGGACCATCTTCTAAGTTTTGAACAATTCACATTGTCTGTGATATTGAGAACATTTGGGGCACATGTTTTAGGCTGGTTTTGATAAAACTGATTGAACTGAGCAATAACGATTCATCATAGAATGTTGAAAGTTTGAGATTGAAAATTTCTTAAAAAATTGTGAGTATTTCTCTGTTTTGATGATAACACTTCGGTTTGACGTTATCCAAAGCAGGTCGGGACTTACGGGTTGTAAATTCGTACTCCTTGCTGTGGTCACTTGGCTGGCTTTCCCAAGGCAGGACGTTCTGCACTGTGACAACATAGGTTGTACTTGGCTCCAAGTGTGCACCAAGTATATCAGTGGTAAAACACAAGTAGCATTGTCGCTCCTCCATTAGTGCTGCTTGGACTAATTCGGTCATCTGCCACAAGTGAAAACATCAAAATATTATTATTATTATCTTTCACCTTCAAGGACAATCTAAAATCTTTCCTCACCTCTTGCGTTTCTCCTTTCTTGCGGTAAGTCAATCGTGTGCTTATCATTTCTCTTATGGTGTTTTTCTTGATGTTTGTCCTCCAAATGACTGGAAAATTCCCGTTGGTTTCGTTTACTGAGACAATGGTCGGGGTTTGGGGTTTGACTGCAGAGGAACAGTGAGGAGAAAAAAAATTGAGATTTCAGGGGAAGAAAAATGATGACTCTTAAGTCGATTGAATATCCATCCATTTTCCAAACCGCTTATCCTCAGGAGGGTCAAATACTTAAATCTTCAACATGTTACCCTATGAAGAGGAATCTAGAATTTTGTCCTCTTTGCGTGTTCCAAAAATGAAGATAGATTTAATGTAAGAAAAATACACCTTTTGCAAAAATGATTTAATAAAAAACAGAGAATCTCTGGACAAATAACTGCCTCTAATCATCACTTAAACAGGTGGGATTCAGAGCGTCAAATGTAGCTCTTCCGCGTGCACAACGGTTTCTTATAGTTCAAAAGACCTCCTCTCTTTCATTTGTAGACAAAACATACTCTCTGGTACTTTTCCGTGAGCGATGGCGAAAACAGAGTCAGGTGTGGGTGTTCAAAACAGATTCTGTTCTCAAGGACCAAATGTGTTTTCGCACAAAGCGCTGAGAAGGAACTTTTTTAGACTAAATAGTATGACCCAGTTTAAGGTCAGATTATACCGAAATCAACACCATCTGCTCTGCACAGGACACAAAACATTTCGACAAGGTTAATATAAAGAATTAAAATGTTAATAATGTGTAACAATGGTTAATAAAATAAAATGAAGTATTAAAAATGTTATAATATCTATCACCTATCATGCAGGAACATGGCAGCTTAGAGAAGTGTCTGGCTACTCGGCCACACAATATGAGCTGTGCAGTTAAATCAATATGAATCTAACAAACAAGATGCTAACGTAACTAGCATGATGCCAAACGAATGATTCAAAAAGTATGGATAAGTTGGGAACGTTAACGTGTTACTTGTAACTTTGTACAATTAGCATAAGAAGTTTTACGATAAGTTCACGGTTTGTGATGTGTTGAACTCACAGCTGTATTTCACACTTATGTTTTTGGACTCCACATATTCGCCGCCCCTCCGGACAAATGCCGTGTGATTCTGCATGAGTATGAGTATCAAATGGATGGAGCAGCAGCATTTTCCGCTCGCACACTGCATGGGAAGACAGTAAGTCTCGCTGAAACAAAATAAAATGAATTATGATTATTATTGGGTTTTTGTTTTTTTGGGTAGAGCCAACCGGACTTACCCATACCCATCAAGGCTCCACAGAGTCACATTGTAATCAGTGCAGTTTGGAGCATCAAAATGGCAAGACATCCGATACTCAAAGTCGTTGGTGCAATCGAGATTCACTCCTGTTGCAGCAGATTGACAAATGAAGTTAATGCATAGTTATTGCATAGTTAATATAATGTGTATTCTATTTACAATCACGTTTATGTCAGAAAATTTCCTGTATGTGCTGTGATGACTTTATGCACAGTACATGTCGGAGTCATGTCACATATATGCGTTCTAGGCTAAGCACGTGAGACCAAGTTAAAAGTCTAAATGCATGTTACGTTGTCAACACGAGGCAGTAACAATGTGAATAGTCTTGATATGTTAAAAAATTAAGTATATTATCAGCATGTTAGATGACGTACCAGAGAGAGCTGCTGAAGTGGCGATGTTTCCTACAACAACAACAACGACGAGAAGGACGACAAACATCCTTTTAAAAAGACGGAATGCTTCTCCTTTAATCCTGAAAGTCCAGTTCGACTCTGTATGAGCAGAACACTTCCAATTATTGACTGAACGTACGCTGTGATCCAACTCGAATGACGTCACAGGAGTAGACTTCCTCATTTGGGAACGTCTTACTGGAATAGCGTGCGTTGATTCCAGTGAAGTGTCACTCCCATTTCCTCGGAACTGATCTTGGAGTTTAAAGCCAAACCACTACATTCAGTTGACCGTGTGGGACTCAAAAACGTTTTCTTTTCTTTTTTACCTAAAAGTTTATGCTGATTTGGGTTTCCAATGTATTAAAAATATACATCTCAATAATAACAACATGAGTATTATTGTTAGCGAGATCTCGAGATATAAAGGAACGTTTGAATGAATTGAATTAGATAAGCGTAAAATGCATGAAAGTAAACAATTATACAACTTATAAAGATTGAACAAAACGTATTGAACTGATTGCTCAACTGGGGAGAAACGAAAAGCAGTTTGGGATGAAACCCATCGATGACGTAATGACGTAATGCGTGCGTGCGTAAACATACGTCTGCTCACGCGGGCTTCCAAACGTGATGGTGCCCATGTTGGAGCGGTTCGCTAGCCCGGGCAAAGGTAACGGCTTGCGGGCGACGACTGCAATCAAAAAGGGAAAGTTGCTCTTCTCTTCCGAGCCGCTGGCGAGCTGTGTGTCAGCAAAAGTAGCCAAAGATGTGTGCCATTGCTGCTTCGCGAGGTAAGAGATATCCATCTTCTATGATAGGAGCCCACGTGTTCTAAACGTAAAAAAAACAATGCTGTCGTAGTTTTGACGGTAGCTAGCCGTTATATAGTGCGGTTATTGTTGGTACTTAATAGAGGTCTACCTGCAGTTACTTCCTGCATTTGTCAGCTTGTGACCTCGAGATGGCGCCATAACCTCACACATCATTCAGAGGCTTTGGTTGCGGCCATCTCTATGGAGGAACCAAACTGCCCAAATTAAAAAACGAAATGAAAAAAAAAAAAGACAAACTGAAAATAAAATCGGATATAAAAAATATAATACAAAAAAATATATATAAATAAAAACAAAATACAAAAATAAAAAACGAAATTCAAAAAATATAAAAACAAATGTCGAAAGCTCCGCTGTTGCAAACTGCCTCGAGCAGGAGTGGGCAAACGCGGTCCTCGAGGGCCGGAGTCCTGCAGGTTTTGAATGTTTCCCTTCTCCGACACACCTGATATATGATCAGCTCATCAGCAAGCTCTGCTTATATAAGCCTTAAACGATCCTGTTGATTGGAATCAGCTTGTGTTGGAAGAGAGAAACCTCCAAAACTTGCTGGACTCCGGCCCTCGAAGACCAATTTCGATACTGTAAATGTAAAGGATTGTATGCCGAGAAACGTTTCTTGGGAGGAGCAATATGGCGGCCTCGCGGCTTCAAAAGTCTTGGCCTATCGGCTATCCAGTCATATATTCAGATCTTTGTTTAGCACATTCAGGCTACTTTTTACTATGGCAAAAAATGGAAGAAACATTTAAATAACACACGCACATACACACACATACACACATTCTTTTGTCCTTGTATCATCGTGGGGACATCTTATTAACATGATGCATTTCCTAGTCCCTTCCCCTAACCCCAACCATCAAAAATGATTGCCTACCCCCATTCCTTACCCTAACCTCAAGTATAACCCAATTCAAACGTAAACTCTAAAACCAAGTCTTGACCCTCAAAAAGAGGTCTGAACTTTTGGGCACCACCAAAATGTCCCCACAATTTCGAGTCGGTCCCCAGAATGGTAGTTAAACCTGGAAAAACATGCGTGTATGGGCCCCTCACTGTAGCAAGGACAAAAGCGCACACACACACACACACACACACACACACACACCTGAAGACAAGGATTAGCCTTATAGAAGACAAATATTTGTTGTTACACTTTTATTAAACCATCATTAACCCAATAGCACGAAATCATGATGCGTGTGTGTGTGCGCGTGTGCAGGTGGAAATGTTGGGCATCAAAGCTGTAGTTAATTACAGGCCTCGAAGGCTTGAATGTAATGAGTGATGTATACGAAGAAATGACACACACACACACACACGGTAAGCTTTGATCAGTGTAATGATGAGGGATCAACTCGGAAATAAAGACAGAAAATGGTTCTCACTTCCAGAGGTCACTGTAAAGTACCGCGTTAAAGTGTAAAACAACCAACTATAAACAGCGAAATAGCAGGAAACTTTACAAGTGTCTGGACTCTGGAGAGAAAATCATACTCGCTAAAACAGAACTGGCTTTTGAAGTCTGCTCAAGAAATCTTTTCAAAATGACAATACAGTAGATCTTATCATTTTACAAAATTACTTTAGGAAGTTGCTCCATAAATGGATTTGATTCTCGGAGTCAAAACGGCTCTGCTAAGTAAAAGCAATTATTTCGAGCCTTGAGTATAGGTCAGAGGTCAGCATTGTAGCCAAGGACTAAATCATAGCCTTTATGGAGAAATTGCTATCGGGAAAAACAACTGATGGGGATGATTGACCCCAAAATCATTTGAGAAAATTTGCCACATAAGAAATGTGTATGAAACCGGTAGCCCTACACTTTTCTTTGCTCAGCTAAACAAAGTACAGTATAGAGCACTGATTTCTGACCTTTTATTTTTTTTTAATTAAAAAAAATAATAATAATTTTTGGGAGGCGTTGCAGCACATCATGACCTGTTGCGAGGAGATCCAAGTCACTAGTGTTCTTTATTTTTATTTTTATTTTTATTTATTTTTTGTGCACATACGCAACATACGATGCTGTGTCATTACGCTTAGCATAACACTGTATGTTACTAGCCTTTATCTGCTATTGTCTTTGTTGCACCCTCAAATACTTTGATGAAATGACACTAGCGTAGCGCCTCTTCTTTGTCCGCAGAGATTGGCCCATGTTCAAGATTTTTAATTAAAGCAGATCTTTTGAGCGACGATAATGCCGCATTTTGCGCGTATAATTTACTGCATAGAATTTATTTTCTTAACTCTTTGACTGCCAAAAACGTTAAATGACGTTTAGTAAAAACCTACAGAGGGCCGCCAAGGACGTTAAAAGGCATTCTCCAATTTATTTTTTTTATTTTTTGGGAAACAGGTGGAGGAAAGCCTTGTGGTGAAAGTTTCAAGCAGATCTAGTTAGCCTAATGACTATTTTTGGCCCCTAGATGGCAGCAATGACTCTCTTTTGACAAGATTGGGTAGGCATCAGTAGAAGACGTGAGGCGGGGCTAGAGGGGACAATGGCTGGGGAAGTGAAGAGAACATGGCGACCGGTTGCAAGCAGCTCACGCTCGAGCAGTTTTTTTCAAAGACGAAAAGCATCGACCAACGCTAAAGAGCACATTGATGACGACGATGATCATCACCGATGATGATGATGGTGACTCCGAGGTTGGAAGCGTTGACGCGGCAGTAGAAGACGTGAGGCGGAGCTAAAGCGAACAATGGCGGTTGCAAGCAGCTCACACCTGGGAATTTTTTTCAAAGACGAAAGGCATCGACCAACGCTAAAGAACACATTGATGACGACGATGATCATCATCGATGATGATGATGGTGACTCCGAGGTTGACGCCGAAGTTGGAAGCGCTGACGCGGCGGCTATGACGACGTCATAAAGGTTTCACGGGCTAGCGATGCTAACACCGAAAAACGCGGAGCATAACCGAGCACGCTCAGGCGGACGTTCAATCGGACGACGAAGAGTGCCCCGAGTCCAATGCTTATTCATCGGAGGAGTGGGTACAGTCTGCTACTTGCTATTCCCCGGAAAAAATGTCCGTCAAGAAAGTGTAACGTCTGCACGCGAAACGGACAATCGAAGTGAAACGTATCTGTTGTGCAAATCCTGCTCCGTCTCCTTGCACGCAGGAGAGCGTTACAAAAAGAAAAACTGTATTTGAAACATCCACATAATTGTAAATAGTACCACAGTTGCACACATCCCGTTTCTGAAAACGTCTGGCAGTCAAAGAGTTAAGCACGTTCTTTGTATCCCATCTGACCCAACCCCCCCCCCCCCCCCCCACACACACACCCCACCACCATCTTGCCGACACCGCCTCTGATAAGTGTGTGGATGCAGTGCTACATGAAGCATTTCACTTTCCTTTCTTTTCTTTCTTTCTTTCTTTGGTCCTTCCTGGGTTCGGAAGTGTTCGGTTTAGGTGAACGCTATGGGATTTTTTAATAGGTTTTAGGTGAACTAATGAATACGCACACGCACATGCACATACACTTACTCACCCACATTCAAAAAAAAAAAATGAGCGCAATGATGATATGTCAAATCGGTAAAATTACCGAATGAACAATACTGAGCTCTCCAGAAAAGAAGAAAAAAAAGAAAAGAAAAGAAAAGGACAGAGAGAACATATTCGTCCGTAATGGTTTGTTCCATGGTGGTTTTCTTTTCTTTGGTCCTTCCTCGGGTCTCCTGACGGCCTCACGACTCTGGCTGGAAGTGTTCGGTTTAGGTGAACGCTATGGGATTTTTTAATAGGTTTTAGGTGAACTAATGAATGCACATGCACATACACATACTCACCCACATACAAAATAAAAATTAAAAATTAAAAAAATAGAGCAATGATGATGACATGTCAAATCGGTAAAATTCCCGAATGAAAATACTGAGCTCTCCAGGAAAAAAAAAACCAGATCTTTTGAGCAACGACAATGCCGCCTTTTGCGCGTATAATTTACTGCATTGAATTGACTTTCTTAAGCACGTTCTTTGCATCCCCTCCTCCTCAGCACTATCTTGCTGCCGACACCGCCTCTGATAAGTGTGTGGATGCAGTGCTACATGAAGCATACAGATTGCTGCTTTAGATGCTCACTGTCGGCTAGCTTACGGGAAAAGATGAGAGGAGGGAAATCATGCAAGTTAGCACTATTCCCCTTCTCCGCCCCCCCCCCCCATCCCTCGTCCCTCGTCTCCATTTATTCTCCCATCTGCTTCATCCGGCTTTTCTTCCCTCCTCGTATTCCTCCCACTCATCTGTCCGTCATTCGCATGTAGACTTCCATTTTCTACTTTACTTACACAAATGCTTATTTTTCATGCAGACTGTTCGTCCGCTGCCTTTTATAACTTTATCGGTCCCACAATGGGGGGGGGGGGAGGAGGGAATTAGCTGAATTTCAAATGACGACGTTGTTGTGTGTTATTCTAGAGGGCATAGTTGCAGTTTTGTCAGTTGTGATAAAGACACGCACATACAGTATTGTTTTCATTAAAGGCTTATTCAATAAATTGCCCCTGAGAGCTCGTAGCGGAACAGGAAATATCGTGTGATGTAGTAACAAGAAATGTAATGGCAACTGACTAAAAAGTGCCTGTAGATGGCCAAAGCACTCCAAGGCGCTCCGTTAAGGTTGTAGTCCGACTTCTGACATGTTTTGCCGAGACTGGCTAAAGAATCTCTGAATCAGAATCATCGTTATTGGCCAAGAACGTTAAAGCTAGGGCTCATTCATCGGGCGGGCCATAATTAAAACACACAAGGATTTGTTAGTTACTCTAGCAAAGTCCGCCAAAGGGTCAAAGGTTAAAATCCCAGTGCAGTAGGAAAGAAAATGAATTCTTGTGAAATTTGTTTACTTGGTTTGAACTAACGCTGCACTACCGTTTAAAACATATAATAAGTTATCTTATTGAGATATCTTTATTTAAATATATTTTAATTAGATAATCTGGATATACTCTTTTTTTTCTTCTTTTTTTTTCACTTCTTAATACATTGCCAAGATATCCGATCGGGATGCAATGCTCAAAATGCCTTCCGATGTAATCAGGACAGCCGTGCTTCAAAATTGTACCTTATACCGAATCGAAAACAACAACACATTTTCTCAAGGTTAGCCGTGCGTGTGCGTGTGTGTTTGCATTAGGTTGTCGTCACGTTATTATGATAAAACACAACTCCATATGAAAGTCCTCAGGGGTTGGTGAATCATCTTCCTAACAGCCATTAAGAACTCCACAAGATTGCTCTCAATGCCACACAGCTGGCGTCTTTTTTTTTCACTGAAAACACACACACACACACACACGCACACACACGCACACACACACGCACACACACACACACACACACACACACACACACACACACTAGTAGGTGGCAGTTGTGCTGGGTAATTTTCTCGTCGAGCTGTTTGGCATTTTACGTCAGTGTGCTATAGAAAAGTAGAGACTAGAAAGCCCTCATCAAATTGTATTGGGCACGTACGATGACATTTCAATTATTATTGTGTAAAGCGCTTTCAAACAAATTAGCTCCATCCTGCCAACCCGTCTATGGGCTATATGCCACGGAGGAGGCGGGACTTACCACTTCCTGGTTTTCACACATCAGCTTTGCTTCCTGTTTGCGACGTGTGGGCCGCGTCCCAATTCTTGCGCTTCCGCCTTTGTGGCCCTCGCTTGCGCGTTCCCGTCAAACGGGTGCGAGCGTGTAGTGTGTCTGTCTCACTTGTCATTTGTCAGTTGTGTTGGAACGCGGCCATCAGTAGCCGGAAACGACGCTGATGTGTGAAATCCGGAAGTCCGTGGCATCTACCCAATTGGGTTGTGTTCCCTGGTGGCGGGTTATTTTCTGCCGGTAGCGGAAGACCACATCCTGAATCCATTCACAGAACAGCCAAGCCTCCAAATTTGAATGCTTTGTACTGACTTCACTTCGATTCAGAATCGATTTTCGATTGAGAACGATTTTTGATTCAAAATGATTTGATTGACAATGATTTTTGCTTCAATTTATCGATGTTTCAAGGAATTGTAATGATCTACTTCAGTCTGACTCGCTAATGCTAATAAGCGCGCTACCCGTGGCACTTTTATCACTCAAAAGAACGTCTCCACGCTGCAAAAAAAACAACTTTTATTGGAATAACTTGATTGTGACTTTTTCCTTCTACTCTCTAATGTTGCTACAACTTAACAGTGTATCAGAACGCGTGGAACCACACTGCCCCTAAGTGGCCAAACCGGGTACAACATGAATAGCGCTCCCAATAAAAGGCACACACAAACAAAGGGAAGACAGTATAAAATCATTTAAATAAAATGGATTTTGGGACATTTAACCCTGGAGAACCCAAGAACCCTTTTCTTCTTTGGAAAATTATGAATTATACATTAAATGACTGCTATAAGTTCACTGAACACCAAAATACATGTTTTTTCAATTTTAACCCTTTTTTTTTTAACTAGCTCAGAGTTGCTAATTTATCAAAATATATATATAAAACATACTCCTAGGCATTCTGCAACATGATATGAAATAGATTAATAAAAAAACACAATTTTACCATCTGATGGTTTGCTGAGAAGATGGTTTTGTTTGGATTGATTTCCAGCTCAACAAAACAGCATGTTACCAGCCATCTTGTCACCACCACTCTGGCTCATGTAAGTGCAATATTCATCCACTAGATGGCCCCATGCAGGGGTCAGAAGTGGCACTCTGGACTTTTGAAGTTAAATTTGTAAAAAAAAAAAAAAAAAAAGGTCTTTGTTATTTGAGTAGCAGAATTTATAGGGGCCAAATTTGACCCCGTGGGTTTTCCAGGGTTAAAATCGATCTCTACTACCCTACTAAAAATGTTGATTTTTTTTTATTTTTCAAACAATTAAAAAGCAAATAACAGCACCGCACTCAGATGTATTTGTTAACTTTGTTTGTTTCTAATTAACATGTATTATACGGCTGTTGTGCGGGTGAAAGTCGTATCGTGGCGCAACGAGTTACTCAGCCTGCAAATGAAAAAAAAAAATCCACTCAACCGGACAGTTCAGAAAAGAAGACCCCACGAATGAATAATCTCGAAGTAAGTCTCACAGCACTGCGGTCGGTGCTCTCGGGAAATTAATTACCATGCCGCCGCACACACGCAGAGAGACATGCTGAGGTCGGCCTAATTGGGCATCTGATAGAATCAACTTAAAAAAAAAAAAAAAAACTTGTATGCTCTTGTTAAGTGCACACTTTTAGGCAATTGTTTATTAATGCCGAAACCTAACGTCCAACCCATTTGTTATTCTTGCGCTTTCTTTCACCGCCCCCTCAGCAAGCTTTTTAATTTTCTCCGAGCCCTTCTAAATTTCTATGAAGTTTTGCAATCACAACGCTACTAATTACTCCGCCGCACAGATTGAACTATTGACGGAACGGCCACGAAGGGCAGGGTGATTGCTGTCCTTTTATAATTCGGCGTTGGTAATGGAAGCCATCTAATGTTATTCATGAGTTTTTATAGCGCGCCAGCGTTTCGACCTCGGACCTGCCATGCACGAGGCGTCAAACTTCACGAGGCATCCGAAGAGGACAGCGTGAGGGGGATGAAAGAGGGAGCTGAAGTGAGGGAGAGAAAAAAAAATAAGATTAAAAAGAGAGAATGTTGAGAGGGAGTGTAATGAAGGAAAATGGCTGAAGATGAAAGCGATGCACGGCGTTGAAATAACGGGCTCTGTAAGGAAATATGAAGTGACAATTGAAGAAGTCTAGGAGTTTTTGTTGTTGTTGCTTTTTTCCTTCTCTTGTCCTTATACATGCAACCATAACCTAATTCCTCTCATTTCTTTAGATTTTCCTGTCACTTAATTGGCGAATTTTGTTTTCTAATTCCCCTTGAATTGTGAGCAAAAATTTGATTTACAAGCTCAAGTCAGTTTATTGTTACTCCTATGTTGAAGTATACTCTGAGCTAAACAAATAGAATTACACATGTATTTAAACAGAGCATACAACTTTGTCTGACAGTCCGCTAGCTTAATGCTAATGCGCAAAGCAAAATGTCATTGACGCGCTAACAAAGCCAGCATCAATATTGCGGCCTTGTAAGCCACAAATATTTTAACACATATGCTTACAACAGGCATAATACTTATATCTTTAATATTATTACGAGGGGTGTGAATTGCTTAGTACCTGGAGATTCGATTCATATCACAATTCATAGGTCACGATTCGATTCGATACCGATTAATCCCGATACGAATCTATAAATTGATTATTGCGATTATGGTTTTTTTTTTACTCAAATTTAGAAAATACTAATCATTAAGTAAACTTGTACATGTACACTGTAAGATTTGTATGAAAATGTATTTATTTATCTGAAAATTCAGGTTTATAACTGAGCCACTGCATTTAACAAACAGGTTGCAGTCTGTTTCGTGTTTGAACAGCACTGAAATCAAATATTAAGGCTTAATGTTCCATTAATATAACATTCTTCCACGCTTAATGTGTGAATCCTAACCCTAAGTAAGACGTTTTGTTGAATATTCCCATAAGAAATTGATGTTTAAAAATCGATTTGGCGGATTTGAGAATTGCGCGCTCTTAATATCGCGATGTTACCTAATCTATTATTTTCAACCACCCCTAATTATTACGTAACAGGACATTCAAAAACTAAAATGCTACTAAAGTAACATGTGACCAATGGGTATATTAGACGGAAATAACTGAACTTTCACAAAATAGTTAAAAGGTTAAAAAAAAGTTAAAAAATATGCTTTGCAATAGACATTAAAGGAGGTCGAATGAAAAATACAGTTCAATAAAATGTAGGAGTGCACCAATCACAATTTTCTGGCCGATCACCGATCTTTTAAAAAGTCTGACCTGCCGATCCTGATTTTTACCGATACCGTTTTTTTTTTTTTAATTACAAGCTCCATTTATTTTTAAGAGATCGGCCGATCACCGATCTTCCAAAATTAAGGAAATCGGGGCCGATATATCGGCAGGCCGATCAATCGGCAGGCCGATCAATCGGTGCACCCCTAATAAAATGTGCTAAAATTTTGCTCTCCTCTTAATGTTTTAGTGTTTATGTATTTTAATAATACATTTCTATAAACTGCTTGTCTCTGCTGGTGGAGGTAATAGAATTCCAGACTAATTGCAAGCATTCATTTACGGAATGACTATAAAGGCCAATTCAGGCTTTTGTTGTTGATCATGTTTAACGGGAGAGTAATTGATTTTCCTCCTCATTAAATGTCTTTGGAGTGACACCTCCTCAAGCTTTTGTTCTCGCTGCGGTGTGGATTCCTGCTGACGCAGCAGCGACGGCACATTTGCTTCAATGCAACATGACCACCAATTGGGATCACGCCATTCTCCGAGAGGGGGTTGGGGGGCTGGATTTAGCGTTACATATTTGCCAATGTATTATTCCATATGCGGTTAGTAGAAATGTTTGCCCAAATAAGGTTTTGGTCAACATCAGTCTTCCTGTCTGAATTTGATTGGTGGGACTTCCTGCCGCCGCCGCCGCCGTCGTCGGCTTGCGATGTGACCAGACACGAAGTGCGCAACTTGAGTTGAGTTTTCGTCTGGCTGGCCGCTCTATCTGTTGTTATTGTTGCCTGGCGTCTCTCACGCTGCCGCTGTGGATTTCTTCAACCGTGGGTGGCTTCTCGAGTTTCTGCTCTGTCTCAGCATGACAAGAATAGCTGTGTTCATAAATTTCAGATTGGAAAGGGAGGACAGGAGGAGATGGATGGAGGGTGGTGATAAATGGCATTGCGAGGGGGCAGAAAATGGTACTGTTTTTGGTTCCTTTTCGGAGACTCTTGGGGGGCGACTACAGCACTCGAGTCGAGTCCCACGCTGATAGGTCCACATAGGAAATGCTAAAGTCATGTGGCTAATACTGGCGTACAAGAATGAAGAATGTTTTCATATTATATTGTTGTTTAGCTATTTAGATAGATATGCTAACGTATTGTAGCCGCAAGCTATCTAAGTAAAAAAAAAAAAAAAAAAGGTAAACTCCCGAATCCTATAAAAGCAAAAGACTACACATTTATACAGTGGTATTATAACGGCTAACCACTGTTAAAACTGGTGCTCCAATTTTTTTTTTCCATTTTTTTGGGGTGGAAATAATTGTCATTTAAAAGGGGAGTTTACAGTTTACTAGCAAGATTTGAATATAGCCCCAAATGTAGCCTTCCTACTCTTTATATTCCGTTGTAAAGTAGAGCTGTCAAAATTAATCGACAACTATTTTAATAATCGAGTCATCGTTTGGAGCCTTTTTTTTTAAAAAAAAATTTTTTTATTCAAGATTGTCCAAATCCTCTGATTTCAGCATATCAACAGATTTTTTCACAGATTTCTGTAGTCCTTCATAAAAAGAAGACTGATTCTCTTCTGCATTTAATCATTTGCAAACACCTTTTTACTTTGGGAGACAATGACCTGTAACATAGTATAACATCCATCCCCTCTTTTGTTTAATCACTATACAAATACAAAGTATGAAATAAACACCAATAAAAAAAAAAAAGGTTTTGTAATACAGTTTAATACAAAATTTGAATTAATCCGATTAGTCGATTAATTAATTGAATAATCGATAGATGAATCAATTCTAAAAAATATTCATTAGTGACAGCACTATTGTAAAGTAAAAAATTGCAAGCTCCCAAGTCAAAACGATATGATGCCATGACAAAATTTAGAATCTTGACAGCACAGGAAATGTTAGCTGTAGCCATAAGCCACTTAATTAATTCATTCATTCATTAAATCACCCTCACCAGTCCTAGTAGCTCATCAGTATTTCGTCTCTTCTTTTGTTATTTATTTATTTTTGGCTTAATGGTGATGTGGCCATATTGGAACTAAGCAGCAAGGACAAACCAATGCCTTTCTTTACTAGCGCTATCACAAAACCAACAACAACAAAAGACTCAAACAAGCAAATACCGTTATGCACAGCAGAGGTCGGAACTGTGGCTTTGTGTGCCACTTTGAAAGCATTTTTTTTCTTTTTTTTTTACTGAATATTTTCAGACTCCGGGGACATTTGAGTAAGAGGTACTGTTCCACTGTTTGTCCTGTAGCTACAGCTTACTGCAGTCTTCACACACCTTTACAAGTCAATACTATTCCTGAGACTGTGTGTGTGTTTTCGAACGCTGCTCTCCCCCAGTGCCTGTACTTGGCCCGAGGGAGTGGACAAATGCTGCGGTGCTCTGGATTGTTATCAGACTAACAAGCATCCCGGAAAGGCTGGTAACACGCCGTGGAGGCAGGCAGCGCACATCAAAATAAGCATTCGCTTAACAATTGCAGTGATGGAGGGGCACTTATCTCATTGGTTGTTTTTAAGATTCAAATCTGGGAGATGGTTAGAACAGGGTGATGTCATGGAGATTTTGGTGGAAATGGTCAAATGTCAGCATAGATAACGACTTCTGCTTTAAAACTCTCTTTTTAGTTTCCTTTTTGTACAAAATAACAGCCTTTGTCAAAACATACGTTAAAGGGGAAGTGAACCCCAAAAAATGTTCTTTTAACTCATTCACTGCCATTGACGGCTATAGATGTCAAAAATTCACTTTATTTCTAAAAGTTTAACATTTTTTCCCCCCACTTTTGTTAACAAAAGTATGAAAACCTAGAAAAAAAATATGTATTGTACATTTAGAACAGATATAAAGTTAACTAGAGAAGTCATTTGATTAATTATGATTAAAAATTTTAATCGCCGGACGCCACTAATTTTTAATAATGTTTTTTTTTAAGAAAAGATTATTTTAAAAAATTAATTAGAATAAAAAATGTTTTTAAAGAAAAGATTAAAAATAAAAAAAATGTATTCATTTTTTTAAATAGAAAAGATAAAAAAATAAAAACATAAATACAAATTATATTTTAAAGAAAAGATTAAAAATAAAAATAAATCAAATAATTAAACAAAGATAAAAAAAAATTACAATTATTTTTTTTAAAGAAAAAGATAAAAAATATATTATTTTTTTAAGAAAAGATTAAAAATTTGAAAAAATAATTAAAATATTTCGTTAAATAGAAAATATTAATTTTTTGAAAAATATTTAAAAAAAATTTAAATGGAAAAGATTATTAAAAATTAGGGGCGTCAAGCAAATTAAAATTTGTAATCATAAATAATTGCATGATTTCACTAGTTAAAGCACGATTAATCAAAAATGTTATATCTGTTCTAAATGTACAGTAAAAAAATCTAGGTTTTCATACTTTTGTTAACAAAAGTTGGAAAAAAATGTTAAACTAATCAAAATAGTTCAAATGAATTTTGACGTCTATAACTGTCAATGGCAGTGAATGAGTTAAAGTAATATGTTCACTGCTGCCCCACTCATCTAAACACGGTATTGTGATTAATATTATGTTTGTGGAATATGAATGAAGCAGCAAAATCCACCAATTTCCATCTCAGGGGACGGCCATTTTGCCATGAGTGTTTTTACTCGGGTCTTACTATATTCCACAACTTCTAATTTCAAACCCCATTTGTTTTTAAAATATTTACATCAGCACTGAAATGCTGTTGCAATTATCTATATGTAATGATATGATGGTTGATTATACATTTATGATTTTCTCAGTCTTAACAACCCTCTGAGGAAAACCATAAATGTGATGCAGCCTGTGATGAAAACGAGTTTGACATCCCTGTTTTGAATGACATTATGTTTGTACAACCAACCAGAAGACAAAATCACAGATTTTAGACTGACAACATAACTGGTGATATTTTTTTTTCTAACCACCGAGGTGTGCTCTTCTTAACTCATTCACTGCCATTGACGGCTATAGACGTCAAAAATTCATTTGAACTATTTCTATTAGTTTAACTTTTTTTTCTTCACTTTGGGTTAACAAGAGTATGAAAACCTAGAAGAAAATGATTGTACATTTAGAACAGATAACATTTGTGATTAATCGTGAGTTAACTATTGAAGTCATGCGATTAATTACAATTACAAATTTTAATCCCCTGACGCCCCTAATTTTTAATAATATAATTAATCTTTCTATAAAAAAAGATTATTAAAAAAAATGTCTAGGTTTTCATACTCTTGTTAACAAAAGTGAAAAAAAATGTTAAATTAATAGAAATAGTTCCAATGAATTTTTGACGTTTATAGCCGTCAATGGCAGCGAATGAGTTAATTTAATCCCAGTTGACGATAATTACTGTATTCTGTCTGTTTCTTGTGCCAAGGCATGAGACCTTGTTGCGGTGCTCCCAATGCAAGATGGCCCGCTACTGCAACATCACCTGCCAGGTATAACACTGACGCGTGCATGAGCATGTTCTCTTTTGAATGTTATTTTTTATTGATTGAAATTGTTCTACTAAGCAGAAACAAGCCTGGGTTGACCATAAGAAGGAGTGCAAATGTCTCCAGAGCATCCTTCCCAGAATTCCCACAGACTCCGTCCGACTGGCTGCAAGACTCATGTTTGCCTTGGTACGCTTCCTTTTATTTTGCTATCACGATTGGTCTTTTGAATTACCGTATGACAGTTTGTCACCAAATTTTGCGGAGTAGATACGAAAGCCAGTAACAAAATGTAAACAAATGGAAACACACCAAGGTTTTCTGAAGGTTTCTAGTTCAACAGTTTATAATGAACATCAAGAAACAACCCAGTCCAGTTTCATCCAGACAGAAAAAAAAAATTAGTTACATTTATTGATGACCAGTTACAGCAGATTGAGGCAAATGATCCTCGAAAAGCCCCCATCTGACTATTGCTGTTTATTTTCTGAATGCTCTGGATCCTGGCCATATTTTGTTTTAATGGACTTCCCTCACCTACCAGATGGACAACTCCGTCAAGGGGTAAATAATTTCATTTAGTTGGCTGTTCATTTCTCATGCGCTGGATGCTTTATTGCTGTCACGTTTGCACTTCAACAGAAAACGGCCCATCTGTTTATATAGCAACAAAATCCTCTAAGGTAAAATGCAGATGGGAATTTGGTTGATGCTGTTTTTCTATCTAACTTGTATCTTTTAGATAAATCCAGCCAAGACCAGGAGTGAGGAGCTCTACTCTTTTAATGAACATGAATCACGTATGTAGGACGTACATTTTGTGCATATGTCTCTGTTGGATACGCCACAAAACAGCCATGTTGTGTGTGTTTGTGTGTGTGTGTGTATGTGTGTGTGTGTGTGTGTGTACACAGACCTGACCTCCATGTCTGAGCAGAATACACAAGGTCTCTCTCAGCTGGCGTCCATGCTGGAGATCTACCTACAACTGGAAGTGCCGGAACTGGCTCTAGGAATGACATCGACCCTGCCGCGGTCCTGCAGGCAGCCCCTGGAACTGATTGCAAAGGTGGGCGGAACTGTTGGATTGTTTGCTTCTGTTGCAGCTCGCAAACAAAGCAACTCCCTTAAAAAACGCGCTAAACAAGCCCAAAGTGATACGCCTCGGCACACGTAGAATCACAACGAGGAGCTGTTTGTGTTTAGTGTCCCCTGTTGTGCTCGGCTTGCACTCCCAACATATGTCCAAGATCATCCTCGCACCTGTGATCGGATCCCTCTGCGTGTGCGCGCGCGTGTGTGTGTGTGTGTGCGTGCGTATTCCCAGCGCAACCTGAATTCTCGTATTTAAACCACATTTCATTACGTCTACAAGGACGTGTTTTTCTGGCTCGCATCTCTAGATTTTACGACCGCAGGCCATTGCGATAAACACATGGCGGCGTTTTGCTTGTCCCAACACAACTGTTGTATGCATGCATAATAATTGAAAGCAGGCAACAGGCTGTCACAAGCTACACAATGTGGCCGTTCAACACCTGCAACCATATATAATATCGTTTTAAGTTTTTATACCGCCACATGTTCAAATATAAGCCATTAACAGAACTTTAACTCATTCGCTCCCAGCCATTTTCACTGAAGCAATCCTGCTCGCTCCCAGCTGTTTTACTGGATTTTGACTGGTATTGCAAGGCCCACAGAATATTGTGATCTATTGCTATAAAAACGTGGAACCTACCTAAAGAAAGATTAGAGTCTCTTCTTTCATCAGGAAAAAAGTACATTTCTATCATGTTTCCATTTTGCAGCAATTAGCATTAGAATATAGCTAAGTTCCATCATTATTCACAAATCTGTATAGAACTGTGGGTAAATTAGCTTTTTTTCAACATGGCCCTGGTTGATCTCTTTTTTTTTTGTAATTACAGACGCTCCCCTACTTACGAACATTCGAGTTGCGAACAACGGTACATACGAACATTTCTGCGCGTACAGTATGTCGAAAAATGTTCGGAAAGAAATGCTGTAAGTTAGATTTTGTATTGCGCGTAGTGCTTCTTTCCTCCGCTAATACCGACGATTGGCGCTGTGAGAGCTCATTGGAGGCTGAGCAACGTGGCGAGGAGGAGGAGGAAGAAATGCCGGTCCCCATGAAGCAGGAAATAACTTTTGAAGCCGATTCCAGCGACGACGAAGAATCTCTCATGATATAAAATCCTCCTCTTCCTCCTCCTCCATCATCTCCTTAAGCATCGAGTACATCTTCCAAAAGTAAGTTAAACTTCATTTTATTTATCTTATTACGTACATGTACATACTGTGTGTGTGTGTCTCGCTCTCTCTCTCTAACATACGTAGTACAGTACAGTACTGTACATATTCTCTCCATTTTATTAAGTTTTTTTCAGTACAAACCAATGCAGGTTACTTGTACAAGCCTTAAACATACTTATATAAACCTGCAATATACTTATATAGGCTTTAAACATAAATTATAATACAAAATATAGCACTGAAGCAACTTACGAACAAATTCACCTTACGAACGATCGTCCGGAACGTAACTCGTTCGTAAGGTGGGGAGCGTCTGTACTACAATTTCTTCAAGCGTTCTCTGCAGTTGAGAGGCTGCATCAAAGCCTTATGTATGCTCTTACATAAAAAAAAAAGAAAAAAGTATAAATACGTCTTTGGGGCACTTAAAAATATTTAAAATAGAACGTATTTATACGTTTTTGGGAGCAAATGAGTTGATGTGTGAAATGAAAGATTTTGGCGACAGCATATTCTCAACCACGCGCAGCTCTGCGCAGATTTGTTTCCATGGCCTTCCATAATTGATTGAATGCCATGGAGCTTGATGGTGAACATGCGCGTTTGCATAATATATTGGGTGAGATATGGAGTTGTTGTGTCGGTGTGCGTGTGTGCGTGTGTTTCGGGGAGGCGGGCTTGATGGTGGATTCTGACGGCAGGAAAAGCTGCTGATTAAATGCGTTTCAAGATTCCGATGGGAACTGCGCCGGGTTTGGCGGAAAGGGAGGTGAGGAGTGAACAACGCTGTTTGGATTAAAGAGAGAGAGGATGAAGAACGTGCGAGGAGATCACAAGAAGTTGGAGAGTGTAAAAAGCAGGAAATCATGTGTCACAAGTGAAAAGGGGGGAGGGTTGGGGCGAGTAATATCCTGCTGAGGGTGGCAATTTTTAAGGTTTCTCACAGAAGATCCCAAATAACATGCAAGAACTTGCGTGTTCACTCAGTCTAATGTGGGCTTTTGACAAAATGTTAAAAAAAAAAAGTGCTACAAGTCTAAATGATTGAACCAGAGACACACAACATTGTTTTTTTCCTCCTTTCTTCCTACTCCAGTGTATATAGAGAGAGTGGGGTAAGTAGTGACAATTTTTACTTAAAGTGTCTTTTACGCAAGGTGATTACAGGAATGCCTCCCTGAGAGCAATCACTATCAGAGGCCCTTTCTTCTTTCATTCTTTTCCTTTTCCTGTTCAGCCTTTTTTATCTTCTCTTTCTTTGTGAGCCTTCTCCAACTCCATCTTCTCAGGTGTGTCAGTCACAATTCTTGTTTTCAACCTTTTGACGCCACATAATCCCACGTGAGCAGAACAACCAGATATGTCACTTGGTGAGTGCTCGAGAGGGTAAGCCTGAGACAATTTTTTTTTTCTCTTAACCCTATATTATTTTTATGAACATCCTGCAAATTTTCATCTGCTTTCCAACCTAACGTGTGGTCTTCACCTCTTTTCGCTGCTTTTTCCAACTCTTCAAGAGGGGTTGAAACCTTCCTTTTTGTATCTGGTGGCATGATGAATTTTGGTCAGAAAATGAAAAATGGCACGTACCTTTAGTGATCAAATGTAAGAATACAGATTACAACAATAAAATACATTAATATAATATAAAGTAAATAAATAATCATAATTTAGGGGAGGTTTTGCCATTGGTACAATTTAACCCAGGTCCTTTGGCACAAATGACCCCAAGCCCACCATTTTTTGGGGGGTGGGTGGGGCATCCCCCACCTGTTTAGAGCCAGCATCATGCTAACCATATAGACTCATGATGTAGCTTACTAAAGCACTAAAACACGTGTGAACTGTTTTCAAAGTTGTCTATAAATGTTCAAACACAGCCTTCAAAAAACCTTAATCATAGAAATTTTACAAAACATTTTTTTTTTACTTTTACTGTATGTGCTCAAGCCACGTGTCTCTCGGTCACATGACCAACTTCTTCTATGGTTTTCTAAATAACAGGGGCGGAACTTGCCAAATGACCCCACTCACCCCTCTCGTAATCCATACGGCCACTTTATTAGGGAATTGTAGGCGAGCGAAGCTGACCGCAGCCCAGTTTGTTGTCTCCGTGTTGATGTTTTTTTGCGCACGAAACATCCAGGCTGCTTGTACCCCAATGTTAAAAGAGGGTTTTGATCACCGTGGAACATTTGGCAGAGCAAACGCAAGTGCAAAATGAATCGCTCTCAATCGGTCTAATTGGCCGAGTAAAGCTAGCTTTTTAACTACTCGGGATCAAACTGAAGACTGAATATCCCAAAAATGGCAGCCACAAAAGACAATTGTAAGGCATAGTTAAATCTCACAAAGGACAATCCAAGCTTAAAAATCGAATTTATTTTTGGTTCTGTTTGCATGCTTCCACCACGTGTAGCCTTAAACACAAGCATCGCTGACGTTTGCTGGTCAGTCGTACAAATCCCACCAGCTCACTTAGCCCCATTCATGCGTTTATCTCTAAGAGCCTCCACACCATATAATCCTATTACTGAAGCTGTGGAGTTTCTGCTGGTGCTGTTAAGTTCAGGAAAGCACTCGTGTACACCCACAGTGTGTAAAGTGTGTATGTGCAGTCATAGGCATTTGAGTGTTTAGGGCTATTAATAGGCCATTTAAGTCTATTAATATGTCACCCTGCCTCTTGTTTCTCGATATGGAGAGAACAGCATGTCTAAATGCTACTGTTTTTATTGCACCACACAAATAATGTCAAGTTTTTTTTTTTTTTTTTTTATACAGATTGTTATTTGTAAAAAAAAAAATACTGTACATGCTAAAAGTTCTTGATGGCAAATGAAGGATAGCACATTCTGATCAGCCAATAGATCATAACAGATTTAAACACAACTCCCCCAGTCCAATCATTTTGGTTACAGGATATTTCTTGCAAACTAGTTTCTTTGACAATAAGAGGTGAGAATGTATGGAGGCTTCTTGAAATCTACCAAGGTGAACATTTTATGTTTGTAAAGATTTTTTGATTAAAAAATTGAAAAACTGCAGCTCGTCAATAATTGGCCTTGAGAAGCCGCCTATGCTGCAAAGTTTTGAAATGACAACTACATGGAAACCAACTTGCATCACAACACTGCCGGAGTTTGGCTTCACGGCTTGTGTTGGAATTCCACTGTATCTGGCGAATCGCATCAGGCGATGTCTTATTTACTCGTTATTTTCTTCACTTGTATTTAAATTTTATGATGAAATACAATTTACTTGTAGTTACAAACATTGATTGTAGAGGTGACAAAAAAAAAATTTCTTTACAGTATGTTCTATGCACCCTCGCTAGTCTAAACAGGGCATTTCTGATTAACTCATTCACTGCCATTGACGGCTATAGACGTCAAAAATGCATTTGAACTATTCCTATTAGTTTCACATTTTTTTCCACTTTTGGGAACAAGAGTATGAAAACCTAGAAAAAAATTATTGTACATTTAGAACAGATATAAAATTCATGATTAATCTTGAGTTAACTGGTGAAGTCACACACTAATAGAAGTAGTTCAAATGAATTTTTGACGTCTATAGCCGTCAATGGCAGTGAATGAGTTAATATTGAATTTGTGGAATATGAATTAAGCAGTAAAATCCACCTGTTTTCATCCATCTGGCGGCGGCCATTTTGTCACTTGCTGTCGACTGAAAATGACATCATAGTGCCTAAGGGTGAATAAGTGGTGAACCGTGATGGTCGTTAGAAGGGGTGTGCCAAAAAATCTATTCTCATAAGAATCGCGATTCTCATTTAGTATGATTCAGAATCGATTTTAAATGTCCCAAAATCGATTTTTATTTCAATTATTTTTATACAGTCTTGCCCTTGTTTGTGTGTGCCTTTATTGGGAGCACTGTTCATGTTGTACATTATTTGGCCACTTAGGGGCAGTGTGGTTTCACGTGTTCTGATACACTGTTAAATTGTAGCCACATAGAAGCAAAAAAGTAATGATAAAGTTATTCCAATAAAAGTTTTTTTTTTTTTTGCAGTGTAGGAAGAGCATATGTCAATCACAAATGTTAAGATGCTTCTCTGTATACATTCCTGAAGTGTTTTGTATGAATAGTCGTTCTTTTGAGTGATATAAGTGCCACGAGTAACGCGCTAATTAGCATTAGCGAGTCAGACTGGAGTACATCATGACAATTCTTTGCATATCTATAAATTGAAGCAGAAATCATTGTCAATCAAGTCATTTTGAATCTGAAATCGTTCCGAATCGAATCGCAGACCCAAAAATCAGAATCTAATCGTGAGACAGTCAAAGATTCCCAGCCCTAGTCGTCGTTACCCGAGCCTTAAGCCACTGTGATGTCATTTTTCAGTCGACATCAAGTGGCAAAATTACTACCCAATGAGATGGATAAAAACGTGGGGATTAATAATCAAAAAGTCGTGTTTAGGCTAGAGTGGATGCATAGAACACATTACTGTAAAGAATATTTTTTCTTGATTTCTCGTTTAAATCTTTGCTGAGGTCAAAGTGCCCTTGCATAATAGGTTTCCCTACGCTGTTTGTTTTCTCTCTCCGACACGACTCGTTACTTCCCTGTTGCCCTTTGACAGGTTAGCGCAGCGATCATGCTTTACGATTGCTAATCAGCATATCCAGGATTTGAAAAGCAACTGGCCTGAATTTATTTCCGTGTCTGACTTTCTGCTCTGTGCACCATCAGTACGTGTGTCTCCCATCAAATATTGATGGAGCCTGTATTTTTCAGCAGCGCAGATTGCGGAGCCCCCCGATGAAATCCACGTGTCATGCTTTCCAAACAGTTGACTGTAATGGCTGGCATGCAGCGCAACTCACCGCAGTACAATTAAGTCATTAACCGCCACTTGCCGACAGTGGCATGCATCTGCGCAGGTGGTTTGCTGATGAGGCCGTGGGTGCCAACGATGGGATGAATTGACTTCCTGTTTCCGTAGTAACTGTCAAAAAAACAATTACCTCAGGTACATTTACATGAGCTATTTGAAATGCCGTGTTTATAGTCTTGTTGTGAACATAATGTGCTAGGAGGGAGTTGTAAATGTTGTTTGGCCACCCACCATTAGGGGGCACTGTGATTACATGCATCGATCTGTTCTGCTAGTGAAAAGAAGCGTGTCAGTCTCTGCTGATTATTGCTTTTCAGCGCATCCCAACAATATCCATTTCCATTCCCTTCTCCAGCACGCTCACCTTTTTGCCTCTCTGGTAACAAATGAGGAGTTTAATATTGTATACTTGAACTGTTGACTGTGCTTAACCATGCAGGCCGTTACTGTGAGTAATGTTCGACTGGCAGCGTTTTGTGCCCTAACATCATTCTTTATGCTAATGGTAGCCGCCTCAACAATGGCCTTACAGTGCGCGGCAAACACACTCTTGACACGTGGAATGGAGTAATGCAACTGCATCATTACTGCTCTTTGTAATCCCACGGGAGTAATGAGGGAGAGAGTGATTCTCTTTTGTGTGTTGATGTTGGCAGCGTGCAGCTCCATGTGTGGCACAGTGTGTGCGCACGTGTGTTGATGCTTTGTTGCTATGTGCTGCAGACTGCAGTTTATGTTTTCTAGTGTGTGTGCACCAGGTTCAGCGCAGTTGGGCTGAGTGTGTGTGTGGCTTCAGGGTTGTGTGTGTGTTTGTTTGTTGGGCAAAGTACAATGGGCAGTAAGCAGTGACAGATGAGATCTGGCTGAAGAATCTTTTATTGCTTCCCTGAAGCAACTTCCCTTGGTGTGTGAAGCTAAGGATATAAGTTACTATGTTTATGTTTCAGTTGAAAGTGTTTGTGTATGTATGAGGTCCGAAAGGTGCCAGGATTGGTGTCACTTTGTCTTTTTCCTAAACATAAGTAAGTCATCAGTGTGACCTTTTTCGAAGACATGGATGGCATCAAGATGGCTATGATGGCTCCCAGATGAATTTTTCATGAAGGTGTGACTGAGAAGTAATGTTTTGTGTCCTCAACGAAAACCAAACATAAATATTTTCGTCAGCACAACATTTTTCACCGGACGAAAACTGGACTAGACTAAAACCCTCATTAATAAACAACAGCTGAGACTAAATCAATATGCATTTTCGTCGACTAATGACAACGAGAGTAAGATAAACTGGACTAAAAGCTATGGACATTTTAGTTTGTGAACAAAGACGAGAATGAAAATGATATGATTTTGTAAAATCTTGTCTCTACTAATCTGTCACTGTGATATTGTCATGTGACACAGCGACACCCTTTCAAATCTGCAGGCAACGAGTGCAACATCCACAAACACATGGGACAGACAAGAGATGGATTCACAGTGAAAGGTTAAAAAAAAAAAACTGTAAAATATAGTTATAACGTAACATTAATACAACGGCAATAACGTTCCAACAATAATGTTAATCCGACCGCTAACTAATGCTGGCTAATTTACTAGCTCATAGCATGGAGCCATAAGTAGCCACTTGTTAATGTAATGTGTGTGACGTTGTTTTTCATAAAAAGATGAGAGAAAATTTTACATGAAATTTTGACAAAAAAACATACAGGGGTAAAATGATTGTCCTGACTAAAACTAACAGTTTTTGTTGACTAAAACTAGACAAATAAAATTATGTTGACTAAATAAAAACGGGATGAGATTGAGTAACTATGATAAAATCCCCGATAAAATGAACACTACAGAGAAGGCTAAGAAAGTGTATTTCGAAGTGGAAAACGTATAGTTTAAATTTGAAATATGTTTTGTGACAACCTTTCTGACACACCTCATGTTTATTTACACCACTATGTTGGTACAGGTTCATGTTTGTGGCGCAGTCTCAGCGAGTGTGTGCAAACTTATTGTTATGCCGCATCAGCCCCCGCCGCACTGCGAGGCATTGCTCATGCAGCTCGCAGGGCCGACATGTCGCCGCATAAAATCAGCACACATATAAACGAGTCCATGTGCTCCCAAGCAGCTCCTCTGCGTCGCCTTCTCTTTGTCCGCTTGGCTCCTTTCCGCCTTACCATCATTTATCCACGTCACTGACATGCCATCATTTCCCCTCTCCTTGTGGGTCCGAGCATCTTAAACTGCGCTCACATCTTTGACAAAGGCTGATGGAAGAATGAGATAAAGCCATTATTAAAAGACCTCTTATGGTTGTGCAGTTGACGTTTAGTTTTGAGGGTTAAAATCTGTAGCTGTGCTGAAAGTAGTATTGACTTCTTATATTTTGTTGAACCTTTTAATAGTGCTCGAGGTTGAAAGTGTACGCTCTAGCTTACCTGCAATGCCAGTAAAGACGAGCTCTATAAAAATGGATGGATGGATTTTTATTTTTTAGGGAGTAAACAAGAATTGGGAAAAAAGACGTTTGCTTTCAAGTCCAAATAATAGTTGGGGTTGGATATTTTCCCATAACCCTCTAGAAGTTCACAATGACCATAAACCACTTCTTCTTCTTCTTTTTTTGCTGCGCAGAGAGATGATTGAATTTGCAGATAATTACATTTACATGATGGAAGGATATTTTGAAAAGCCAGAAATGAATAGGGGTCATTAAAAATAAAATGTGTTTATTTAATGATAAAACCAAGCACCAATAAATCGTCCCCAATGTAAACAGATTTTTTTTTTTAATGCCTTCCAGAGGACATGCTGCTGACTCATTATCAATCTATTAACATTTGGATATGCTCAAAATGGTTTAACAAAATCCTTTAAAAGCACCTTCGTCATTTCTGCTGAAGGGCCACTTGCATTTTTTTTTTCCAAAATAGACTTCCTGTGCCGAGTCGACCGGAAATTAAGAGTAGTAGATATCAAATGAACTAAAAAAAATGTCAGACGTGAACTTTTGTTCCTTCTTATAATCGAGATATTTAGTTTAGGGCATTCTAATATGACAAAAACAACAACAACATCCAATCCCTGTTTTCCCCACTGTAAGCAAAGATTGCAAAACTGCGCACACAGCACAGGTAGGTCATGGTTCACATTCACACGCTCATTCTCTCGGGTAAGCAGCATTTTCCCGGCTGCAGTAATTCTCGGTGTGTTGGCGTTGTTATAGTCATATAGCTTGTGCACATCTTTGTGTAGGCGTGATTCACTGCGGACAGATGTGGAGTAGATCTGCAAGTGCGACTTAATGTTCGGGTGTAGGAGTAATTTATTCTCTTTGTAATTATTTGCTAGCTGTTGAGCCGTTAAATAGAATCCAGACACTCAAAGTCGACTGCCTTCGCAAATGGGAAAGTTATCATCACTCTCCCAACATGTTACACAAAAGAAATCGCATGCTGAAGTGCATCTGAATTTCGGCTCAATTACTTTTTTGCATGACAGCTACGTGGTTAAAGAGTCCATAAAAACTGTTCGGTAAATGGTAGCCAAATAAAAACCTTAAATGCTAATTGGACAAATGTGAGGTTCATATCACCAGAACCAAAATTGTACAAAAACAGTTTTTTTTTGGTTACCCTTCACAACTTAAATTTTAAAACCCATATCGAACCAAACAGTTTGGTCCTAGTGTCTATACTCGTTATGTCAGTGTGCGAAGTCATTACAATAATCCTGGTGTGAATTTGTTAGCATGCTCGTTATCTCGCTAACATTTCCTCTGCTTTGCCATTGTGGCTCGCACCCTAATTAGCTTAGGCTTTGCGTAATCGCGCACGCCCGCAGCCACACGCACAGTTTAGTGCAAGTCCAGCATGAATGAAGTCGGACTGTAATTAGAAAGGAGAATAAAAATCATGTTTAATTGATTTGGATTGGCTGTGTGTGGGCTTACGTGGAGGGAGTGAAGGTGAGAAGTGTTTCAGATAAATAAAAAAAATGTAGAAGTGGGAAGCTAATCTGGATGCCATTTTTTATTAGGCCAAGTCATTTTTGTCAGTGATGTGTTGGGTTTTGATTATAATTGTTGTGTTTGGGGGCAGAGTATTAATGGACATCCACTTTCTGTCGTCTGTTTTGTCCTCCCACAGACTTTGTCTGCATGCTCTTCTGCATTTGCAGCATTTACAGTGATTATCGTTTTGCGCTTGTTTGGCTGGATGGAAACGGGAATAGAGGCTGATATAATACCGATGTTTGCGTATTTGTCATGTCTAGTTTCCCGATTGTCCAGAGGGTTGTGCCAGAAATAGATTTCTAAGATACATTGTGTTTTTCCTAATCTATTCTATTTTCAGTGTATTACTCATACAATTCAAGGAAAGAAACCCACAACTGCTTGTTTTATGGAAAAAAATACTTAACTTTTATATTTTTATACAGAATCGTGAGTGATCGGCGGTAACAATGAATACACAGAGACTGATATACTGTGCTAGAACAAATGTGCCCTTTTTTCCCCGCAATCAACGCACTTCAACGCTAAGCAGCATAATATAATCATCATCAGCGCTTACCTTGACACTAGACCGGAGAGCCGACGGTCCGGGTAGAACGAGCTGCAAAACGGCTGGGCGATCATACGTATCCTACAGCTGACTCTACCCACACCGTGTGCCGCTCCGTCTTTTATTCGTTAACAAAAAGTTGTGAGCGTGAGAAACCGAGCTGGCCAAGCCCTCTCCCAGGCACCCTCAAAAATATGTTTCCGAAGCAGGGAAGACTGTAGTATAAACAAGGAAGAGTTCCCAGGTTGATTCCGCCCTTTATTCACAAATTGTTGGGCACCTGGATTCGTACAACCGTTCAGGACAACAACATATCCTTATATAAGAGGTTACATGAGGACATATCAGACCATGGTTATTTTCCCTTCACTGCTATTCTAGGGAAACTGTAGCAAAACTTCTTATCAAGGATCCAAAACAGTTTTAGGATTGTTAGCGCTGCTTTTGAACTGAAAACAAAAACATTCAATATCTGCTGTCTTGGGGTTAATAGTTTTTTTTCTATTGAAGGCAAATTGCTAGTCTTTTTTTTTTCTTCAAGTTTCCAAGTTAGCATTAAACACAGATGGCAATGTCTTATTCAAAGCTGCACTTCTACTTTTGCTTTGTTGCGGTTCACTGGTAGTGTTGAATAGTGAACCCTTAGCGGCATACTTCACTAAACTCAAAAAATGGAATTTAATCCTTGGCCTTGATTGAGGTCTCTACTCAATGCAGCGCGATTGTAGGTTTTTCACAGCAGGGTCTTTGACCCGAGTTGCTCATCGCTGGGGTTGCCAAGCAACGACGCATCCTTTTAACACTTTCCATGTAAACATTATCGTGGAATGTTACTTTTCTTAGCCCTCGGTATTAAACAATTAACCTCTTATAAGCACTATCATGTCCATGGCATTATTGCCAATGACGATTTAAGTATAATAGTGTCTTAATCGCTGTTTAGCACTTGTTTGGATGGATGGAAACCTACCCATAAAAGCTGATATAAGTGATCTTTTTTTACTATTAACCATTTCATGCAGCACATCCGTTGACTCTTTAAGGCAAGTAAACCAGCAGAATATAAACAGTAAGAAGTAAGAACACGGTTTAGCTTTGAAAAGTACCCTAATAAAGATGAACCGTATCGAAAATGGATGGATGCAAGTTTGAGGTGATCTTTTTGCTGTTGGACTCACTTGTTATTCTAAAGGTGTTCACCCGTTCACCCACTCATGTCTGCCCCCTGACCTCTCAAACATCACTGCTGGTCATTAGACTGACTGCTGCCAAATCTAAGACTTCTAAAGCCTGGAAAGTATCCAAACAAAGAACACTTATATTGTCGTTGCTTTTATTTCCATCCGACATATACATGAGATTCCTCAGGGTTTGCTTGCCTCTCATCTGTCTCTCATCTCTCTCTTTTCTTGCACAACCGCAGCGAAAAAATTAATACACACTCCATTCGGGGACACTGTTTTATTTTAATTGTTATGAGTTTCTTTCAAAACTGAATCCATACACTAATTGTATTACCCCATCCCTGTAATGAAAAAGTGGTGTGTGTGTTTCTTGTTTTATTCAATGAATTGCCCTCCCACACAGTGGTCGTGCTGATCTCAGTTGCAGTTTGTAGTTGTAGTTTCTCTTCTCACCATTCTAATGATCCTTCACACTGAGCTTCCTCCTGTTAAAAATCAGCAGCTCATCAGCGAGGATGCAGATGTTAGTTTCCATCCTTCCAATATGCACCATTGGAGCTTGCCCTTAAAAATAAGTGTTTGAAGCATTGGCTAATGAAGTACTGTCAAAGTTCCAGAACGAGTTGTAGGCTACTGTACATTTTGAGTTCATCCAAATGAATGGAAAAAATACGCCCCTGAAGTCTTAACTTTTGAGTTTCAACCATCATCAGACAATTTTGTGTCTCTTATCTGGAACAGGAAATGTAATTTATTGTTTTAAGTCTGGATGCTCAATATGATGTGATATAATTAATTAAATATACATTATATACATGTTGTCTCATTTTTACATAGTATTACTTTTATTTCAGTTTTATTTATTTATATTTTTACACTTCAACTTTTTTTTTTTTTTAACTTGACAATTAGGCATGTTAAAATGTTACATTACCTGTATGGTTTTATGATTGCAACAATATAGGCCTGGAACATATTAATTCACTTTACATTATATAATTTCTTATGAGACAAATTATTTGGTTATTAGAAAAACGTGAAAGTCAACCAGCATCTCATAACAAAATATGTATTTTCGTCCAATTTTATTATTATATTACATACACAATGCCTTCTTTATTTGACAGTACAGTGTGCACCTTAACCGTTTGTTTAATTCTAATTTGCATGTTCCTGCCGTAACAGGCTCCCACTTTGGCAATGCAAGCTACCACTTAGCCAGACCACAACCAACAAGCCCGGCCCGGTCCAAATGGGACGCCATCCTCGCACCACAGCAATAAATCTAACTAATTAGCTGTATTTCATCTCATTTGTTTGATTAGCACAAAAATCAAAGCGCATAAACAGCAAGTTTTTGGTTTTATGTGGGAGGTGTATGCCAAGTTTCATTCTGGCAGGTCGCCTGGCAACCTCCGTGTGATGACAAAGACGTTTTGCGGCCAATTTATTACACTTTCATTTGCATGCTTTTCCATTTGCTGCTAATTGGGTTTATTCTAATGCTGGGTTACAGCCAGGCCAGCTGTCTATATGTTCTCTACGTATAGTATGCTGTATGGAAAGCCTAACCTTCTTTCTGCTATTTGGGTAGCTCTATTTGCCCTTGAGTTAGACTTAATGCAGCCCATTCCTTATGTTATATTCCAACATCAAATTGTAGCGCAAACGCTGCAGATTAGCTACTTTCGGTAATGTCAAACAATTTGTCATCCTAACAGCTCACTTCCTACACATATTACACAAACGTGCACATTATGTTCCATTCCCGTTGAGTAGACTAGAGATGCTAGTTAGATTTTCACGCTCGTGTCATGATTCAAAAAGACCATACACAGTTGAACTCAACAGCTGAATGTCAAACAAAAGATCTAAAACCCATTTTCTGAACCCAGATCTGACTCATCTCCCATTGTTCCAGGGTAAGCATAACCAGATGAGGCATCTTTTTTGCTTAATCAGCTTGTGATGTAGAGATAAAAAAAAAGATTAATGTTTTACGGTAAAAATGGCCTTTATTGTGCCCATTTTGTCCACGAATTTTCTCTTAACACTATTTCAACACTGCATGTGTGCTTGTGTGTGAGAGATCTTGTCTTGGCCCTTTTGTATTGATCCACTCTTGCAACGCAAGTTTGGTGTGGTCAGCACTTTTTCCCACCCAGAGCCACTGGGGCAAGAGAGTGTAAGAAATGAATGGAGTATTGCACAGATGGATGGAGAGGGGTGTATAGTATACGCGCGCCACCATAAGAAAATACATTTTCTTCCTCTTTACCGTTTTCTATGTTGACTACAAAATGTTTGAAAGCGTACCGAAGTTGGGGAAAATGACGAGAGGAAGGACAAACATGCTAAGACCATAGTGTCCCTGTGGCCCAGGATATCTAACATGGTGTAATTACAGTAGGGAGCTCTTCTAATTGACTCCTGCCGCGAAGCCCTTGAGTCTGCACTGCGTTTGTGTGAGAGGGGGGGAGATAATCCCCCCTTGAGATGCTTTAATAAACAACTGCTGCTTCAGTGAAAATCAGTTTTGTGAAGCAATGTTAATGCATCACTGTTAAAATGTTCCTGCCCCGTTAGTCATCACGTACCTTGGGTCACTGGCTAGTTTTTCCACATTATTTGACTCAATCGAAACTTGTTTTTCATCTTTTCTCTGTAAAGTTCAGTCAATACTTGTGTGCATTCATTTGGGATTAGAAGCTAATTACAAACGCCAAGCGCACAATCGGTACGTTTACTGCAGTGGAGAAAACTCAGCATTGGATCAATTAACAGAAACTCTTTTAATGTTGGATTAACACATGTAGACTATTCAATTTGATGCCAAATTAATCTTGCATGTACTGTATACGCCTTGATATGAAGACAAAAGGTATTTTTTATTTATTTTAATTTTTTCCTGGAGAGCTCAGTATTGTTCATTCGGTAATTTTACCGATTTGACATGTCATCATCATTGCTCTCTCTCTCTTTATTATTATGGGACTGCTGAAAGCAGCACATATTACTCTCCACCCTAGAAAATCCAGAGATTTTTCCGCAAAAATGCGGCCCGTACCGTAGATTGCACCGGGACAAATGAGGTATCAAACGTTGCGGCTCGATCTGACTCGGTGCGGCATTACTTTTCTAGGAATTCCGAGTTACCATGGCGACGCAATTCCCCAAAAACTCCCAAAAAACTCCCATAGGAAATGAATGGAGAAAGGGGGAACAAATTACAGATCAAGCACCTTTTTCCAAGACACGCTGCGCACGCATACGTTATCCAACCGATACGAATTTTAGCTCATTTTGTAGGAATTTTTCCCATCTTTAGCTCAGTGTCGAAATCTTTTTTAAGGAATGAAAGCTCTCCCCCCTGTGCGGGTTCAAAGACAGTGAGTGAATTAGGCTTCTACTGCACTCTGTTGACCAATTAACTTTAGAGTGGCGGGAAAAAAGAAGTCTACTTCTATTTGCAAAAGTTTCACTTCAACTCGTCACCATGGCCACAATCTTTGCTCACTAGACATCAAATTCTCACATTTTGTACTCACGAGTGTCTTCTTTCAGACAAACTAACTTATTCGGCTAAGGTGTCATTTAGTACCTTTATTTTCACTTTAAGCGAGCAGAAGTTGGACGAACTCGCCTATCTCTTCCATGTTAATTTGGGCGACTTTTTCCTCTTCATTTCTGATAAATCATAAGTTTTCAACCTGCTCTCATTTGGTCATTTTTCATCCGATTAAAAAAATGAGAACATGCTCGTGTTCCCCAAACCCTTGCCGTTCTAACGAGCCATTTCTTGAATCTGTATCTTGAACCGTTAAGTCGTGAAAGGCTTTTGTTCAAGGGGTGCGTCTCTCATTCAATCTCAATGGAATGTGGGGCGTGTGACGGCTCCAAGTCAAAAATGTGTGTGCGCTCTTAAAGGGACAGTGAGATATTTTTAGTTTCTGTTGATTATGGTTAACTTCCACATTTCTTGACCGATTTTTGTTGTTTAAATTTTAAACTCTTCAGCTCATTTACATTTTTTTTTAAATACATTTTCAGGGACAGTGAGATAATTTTAGTTGATGATGATTGTGGTTAACTTCCACATTTCTTCACCAATTCCAGTCGTTTAAATTTTAAACTGTTCAGCTCATTTACAAGAGTCAGCAGTCCCATTCAAAATTTCCGCGGGAATTTTTCTAGTTATTATTATTATTTTATTTTATTTTATTTATTTTTTGGTATGTGGGTGAGTATGTATGTGTATGTGCATGCGTGTGAGTGTGCATTCATTAGTTCACCTAAAACCTATTAAAAAATCCCATACCGTTCACCGAGGTATTATTTTGATCACTAGTGATTTTGATACAAATTTGGAAGGGCCAATGTACGAGCATAATTCAGATCAGATTTATTGGCTAAGTATGTAAAAATTTAGGATGAGCGATACAAGGTATCTGTATCGTCCCCTTACCAGCCTTATTTCAAGGTATGTTGAAATTGGTATTGGCCGCCATCTTGTGACCGTTTTATGACCAGGAATTAGAAATGAGAAGAATGGAGAATTGCCATTAATTTCATTCAATTTTAAGGAAAAATGCTGTATCGGAGTATATAGGTCTGTCTTTAAAATGATCTGTCAATGTGTTTTTTTCCTTTTTTATTTGTTTTGTTTCAAAGGTACGTGTGGTATCTGTGACTACTCGACAGTTGAGTACTCATATCCGTATTAGTCTGAAAAAAAAAATGGTATCGAACATCCCGTAATGTCTCTTTGTGTTGGTATGTATCAGTTTATTGTGAGTATTCAAGTGCATGATCTTTAAATATCATCAGCCGTAGGCCATGGGCGAACCCATTTCCAACCTCATAACGATGATCAGGCTGTGACGGAATGGCCGCACGTGAGTGGCATGACAGATGGAGAGGCGGGTGCTGCTATGTGTGTAATGGACTACTTTTTCACAGCTTGCACGTCAACACACACACATGCTGTGCACTTGGTAGTGTCATGTTGTGTCACCCTTGTGGCTTCACAGGTGACAATGAAAAAAGAGGAGGAAGAGGAAAAGCAGGGAAGAGAAATACATCAGTTGTTTATACAAGATACCTTATTAGGTATCCCTCTACAAATGGAGATACATAACTGTCTATTAATAATATTATTAATAATATTAATAATGATGATAAAACAAATAAAAGAAGTAAATCTTGCAGGAGCCAAATTTTTGACATGGCTCTACCTAACGGTGACTATTAAATGTAGATGATAAAATGTAACATTGTCTCTCATCAATCAAGGTTATTTGTGATGATGAAAGATAATAATTCAAGAGGAGTATAAAAACTGAACCTGATGAAATCTTTTTTTTTTTTTTTTTTTTTTTTTTTAAACCAGTGATGTAAAATGAAAAGCCAGTCTGTGTGGGCGGTTCCCCGCACTCAGCCATCTAGCTGACATCTCACAGATTAGTTTGTGATCGTTTATTCCACATCACAATTTTTTACTCACCACGCCCAACCCCCCAAGGTCCTCGCTTCCCCCTCCTCCTCCTCATCCTTTCATCATGCCGCACAGAGTGCTTATTGAAGGCCTCCACCTCTCTAAAGGAATCTGCAATGAGCTGATGAAGAGCACAGCTCGAGGGGAACAGGAGAGAATGTGAAAGATGAGGGAATTTTGTATTGATGCTCTTTTTTTTTTTTTTTTTACCAGGTCCGTGCTTGTCGAGCAGATATGATATAAATGATATAAAACGTTGCTCCAACGGCCAATCCTAGCACATATCAACCTCTCGTTTTTGTCGTCGTGCCACCCTGATCCCTTCTAGAGGTCAGCATTAATACCCTTATTCCTTAAGGGATACTATTAATCAATAACCTTGTGAGGACACACTCACACACACACGTGCATTAATACTGTATACAGGCTGGTGTCTGTGGATCTCACTCTGCTTCGTCTGTCCTTCCTTCCTTTCCTCAGTCTCTCCTTTGGTCTCTTGAGGTCTCCCTAATTTGTTGGAATTTAGATGTTTCTGGGGTTGGTGAAGGACTCTGGTTGGTGGCCTGGTGGGTGGTGTCTGGTCGGTGCTGGTCCTTCCTCGGGTCTCCTGACGGCCTCACGACTCTGGCTGGAAGTGTTCGGTTTAGGTGAACGGTATGGGATTTTTTAAATAGGTTTTAGGTGAACTAATGAATGCACGCACACACGTACATACACATACTCACCCACATACCCCAAAAAAATAAATAAATAAATAAATAATTTAAAAAAAGAGCAATGATGATGACATGTCAAATCGGTAAAATTGCCAAATGAACAATACTGAGCTCTCCAGAAAAAAATAAATAAATACTGTATACAGTTTCAGTTCAATGTCAAACCACACTTCAAAAGGACTTTGGTAGTTTCCCCCTCTACTCATCATTTTTCCTCTCTTGTTTTTCTGCTTCTTCCTCATTCTTGTTGCCTCTGGTAAGACCAATGGTTCCTAAGGCAACTTTAAAAAAATAAATAAATAAATAAAACATCTACCCGAATAAGAATCCATCCGGGCAAACCGGAGCATGCTTGGATACTGTAGACACATTCATGCACACTTAGCCGGCATTCCTGGCGATGACAGGATTAACCTGCCGAGGCAATTGCGCACCTGGTGTGTGTGTGAGCTCCACTGAGCAGGAAAGAAAGGGATCTTCTAGGATGAGGTCCAACCGACAACACATACACACCAGTTGCTCCTGTGTGGGCTGTTTTCCTCATGTTTTATTGCTCGGAGCTCTACGTTGGGAGCTCTAGCACTTGACAGGCGGTGTCATTACGTTGACAAAGACGGGAGGTGTTGAGTGAGACGTGCAGTCTTTATTTTCCAGAGGAGGATCGAGGCTGCGAGTCTGATGCCGAGGCCGAAGGATTATTCTTCTAACCACTGCCAACGAAAGGTCTAAGCCCTGCCCCGCAGGTGTTTGTATTTGTGTGTTAGTGAGCCATATTTGCAGCCTGACCTTCTAGTAATAAACATCTGCAGCAGCTGGATGGCTAAAATGTTTATTTCAGTATTGGCGTAGGAGCAGTGGAAGGGTGACCTAGAATGTATTTGTCTAAAGTCGCTCTAAAAGAATGAACAAAACATTTGAATGTTTTTTTTGGGAATAGATCAACTACATCTCAGTGTTTTAAGACAATAGTCGCACCCTCACTTTCAAACCTTTTGGGATGGTAAATGTTGTAAAGAGATTGAAAATTCATTAAATGTAAATATTTGTCTATCCATCTATGCATTTTCTGTACCACTTTTCCTTTTTGGTGTCACGGGTGAGCTGCAATCTATTCCGGCCGACTTTCAACGAGAAGCCAAAAGACCGATTGCCAGCCATTCGTAACCCCAAATTTGTAACTTATGCAAATATTATCTACATTCGGTTTCATTGTGATGTATTTTTATCGACAGGTTACTTTTGCGATCTATTTTGGTTTATCAGCGAGACTTGTGTAACTGCAATTGATATTTGGTCTCCATTTCACCAATCACATGACTGCGGCTCCACACAGGAGCAAATCCCAGTGATTATTAGCAACATACAAAATAGATGGATTACAAATAATAAGAGCCATGTCATGCACTCCATGTCATTTGTGTCTTCTTAACCCTGGAGAACCCAAGAACCCTTTTCTTCTTTGGAAAATTATGAATTACACATTAAATGACTGCTATAAGTTCACTGAACACCAAAATATGTTTTTTCAATTTTAACCCTTTTTTTTTAACTAGCTCAGAGTTGCTAATTTATCAAAATATATATATATATAACATACTCCTAGGCATTCTGCAACATGATATAAAATAGATTAACAAAAAAATATATATTTTACCATCTGATGGTTTGCTGAGTAGATGGTTTTGTTTGGATTGATTTCCAGCTCAACAAAACAGCATGTTACCAGCCATCTTGTCACCACCACTCTGGCTCATGTAAGTGCAATATTCATCCACTAGATGGCCCCATGCAGGGGTCAGAAGTGGCACTCTGGACTTTTGAAGTTAAATTTGTAAAAAAAATAAATAAAAAAAAAGGTCTTTGTTATTTGAGTAGCAGAATTTATAGGGGCCAAATTTGACCCCGTGGGTTCTCCAGGGTTAAAAATGTTGGCATTTCAGCCTACAATTTGAATTTGAGAAATGAACCAGAGAATGTTTCAGTCTATGGTTTCAAAGTGTAATAATATAATTTAAATAATAATAATTCAACCACAGCACATGAAGGCAAATAGACATGTTGGAGTTCCTCGCTGTAGAGATGGTTGCACACGTTTTTATAGAGGAGGGAGAAAAGCAAACACAGCAAGATAAAGATGTATGTCGGCAGAACTCGCACAGTACATGACTATTTTTTTCTCTCACTGATTATGTACTCTTAATTGTTTGAGGACTACTTTTATGTGAGTCAAATTCTTCTGAAGTAACAATACTCTTAGCCGAGTACTGTACAATTGTTGGCTACTTAACCCACCTCTCTGTTTACAGGTAGCCAACACATAGCTTGTGAGCCACAGGCTGCTCCAGGTTAAAAGCAAAAGCGTGTCGGACAATATTTCGAAAGCAAACATAATTTTGTGACCGATATCTTGAGCCAATTCACAGTCAGAGTTAGATTTTTAGCTGGTCAGGTGAAAGGCAATTGCCAATGGTGACTTCATTCAGATCTCAGCTTGTCCCGAACCATCCCCATTATTATTGACTCTCTTAAATACAGTTTATGCATCACTTTCTTCTCCTTCATTCTCCCTCACTCTTGATCCTTTTCTCTTCGTCACAGCCCGCATCTGTTTTCTTCACTCTAGCCAATCTCCTCTCTACCCGCAGGGCTCACTGTTTGTTCCTGTGACAAAAATATCATCTGTGACTTTCCACTAATTAACAGTTGTGTGTGTGTGTGTGTGTGTGCGTCCCTCCCAGGGTAACAATCAGTGGGAGCTTACTTCTATTTGTTGCATTTGTTCTGCGGAGTTTAATAAGCCAAGTTTGAATAGATAAATGAATTATTGAGTAACATGAATTTTGAATGGGATAGCACCACCATAGAGCTAAACTCGCATGGCGGACTGTTAAATAATGCACAGTTGCTTATTTACTTAGTTGCACAATAGTCACTGGTAGTGAAGTAAAACAGAAAAACACACACACACATATATATATATATATATATATATATTAATCTTGAAGACATTCAACTATTGCTTTTGTGGCAATGACCAGGATAAACAAAATGTTATCATTTTCATTGCTTTAATGTCACTCTAGCGTCAGCGCCCCCCCCCCCCCCCCCTATTTTGAGAAGTTTTATGCACTTTAAGAGATGGATGAGAGTAATTTCTATTGTGTCAGACTAGTTTGCCAGTCGTATTGTTTATACTTCACAATCCCCCCAAGCATCCATATTACTAAAAGATAAGTTTAGTTTTATGTGTGTGTTTATTGAACATATAAACCAGCAACAGAAATACTGCAATTCAAATAAAAAGATTTAAAAGAAAAGTTTTTTTTTTTTTTTTACATACATGGTCATCATTAAGCACAGCTTACATGTTCAAAGGAGAGTAAGCTTACACATACATTTTTAATTGCACTCTATTTTCTACATTTGTCCTGACTTATACCTGATTCCAATATTGTTGTTGTACTTTGTTTTTATGTATCCTTTTAAACACAACCAGTGCTTCACACTTTTTCAGGTCAGTTCCAAAATTACTCCACAAATTTACACTTATAATTGTAACACACTTTCACTTAATATTTCTTCTTGTTTTAAAAATGTTATAGACACTTATGCCACTCATATCATAGTCGCTGTCTCTGATTTCAAGCAGCTTCTGAATATTGTGGCAAAGTAGGTTGTTGTGTGCCTTGTACATTATTTGAGCAATTTTAAACTCAACTAGATCATAAAATGTCATTGTTTAATTTGATAAATTGCGAATTTGTTGGTTCTGTATATTTTGATCGGTTAATAATCATTATTGCTCTTTTTTTTGTCATTTAAAAAGAGGGTAAGTATTTGTTTTGTAAGCATTTCCACACAATAGGTTAGATATGGTAATAATAATGAGCAATATAATGTATATAATGACTTCTTATTCAAAACATCCTTTGTTTTGTAAATTATCCCTATAATTTTGGACGCTTTCCTTTTAACATTGTCTATGTGGGACTTCCAGCTTAATCTTTCATCGATAACTACACCAAAAAAAAAAAGTATTTTCATACACTCTTTCGATTTCATTAGAATCTACTCTAAATGTGATTTGCTGCTTAACCTATCTCGTGCCAAAAACTATAAACTGTGTTTTGTTTAAATTTAGAGATAATTTGTTGGTGTCAAACCAATTTTTTTATGCTTTTAATTCATTTTCCACCATAATCAGAAGCTGTTTCAGATTTTCTCCAGAGCAATAGAGAGTTCTGTCATCAGAAAACAAAACACTTTTGTATTTTGGAGGCACAGCAGATATCGTTTATGTATAATATGAATAAGTTGGGACCAAGCACTGACCCTTGGGGAACGCCGTGAGTGATCATCAATTGTTTTGATTGTATTAGTTGATTGATTTTAAACCACAACAACTGTGTTTATGATCCCACCATGTTCAAAGGGTATTGACATGCATTTAGAAATGGTGGCCATTCACAGTTACATTTAAGTTATGAGTGAAGATACTATATTTGCAAGGTCCTAGTCCAGGGGTGGGCAAACTTTTTGACTTGCGGGCCACAATGGGTTTGAAATTTTGACAGATGGGCCGGACCAGGAGCATTTGGACCTCATAGCACAGTAAAAACACACAGATAAATGTACAACCCAATTTACTTATAGTGTGCACTTAGGACTGCGTTTTTCAAATGTGCAAAATCCACATATTTAAAACAGCTTTTCCAATAGCTTCATTTTTATTGTTTTAGCTCAACTTTTGCTGTGTTTTTATGCTTTGTAAAGTGACCTTGGGTGTTCTGAAAGGTGCTCTTTTTAAATGAAATGTATTATTATTATTATTATGATTATTATAAAATAGCCCTAATCCAGGTAGTACGTTTGCCTCAATGAATATGCAAGATGCGGCATTTACACACTATTTGGCAAAGTGGGAGGAGAAATGTAAATAGATTATAATAGCACATACACTGCATGGTGACTGCATCTATAATTAATACATTTCAATTCAAGGCGTAAAGTTAAAGAATTTTTTTCCATTGGCCCACCCATTTTTAACCCGGGCCCGCAGTACGTGTGACACATGCGGCTGCATGATAGCCGCTGCTGCCTGTCACGCGCTGAGGACAAAGCACGTACATCCAGTCCGTCTCTGACCACTTTTCCATCTCCGTGGGGGACGCAAAGCACACGGTGTGTGCAGCAGCTCAAAAAGAAGCCAAAAGCCAACGAGGAAACGCTCATAGAAGTGCTCGACGCACGCCCCGGGGATGTTCACCAATATCAACAGTCTCCTGCATGCGCGCTCCTCACCTCACCCATGACAACATGTAGAAAGACTATCTTCAGCTGTCAAAAGGATCAAAACACGCAACAGTGCCACAATGTTGACTGATAGACTGAACTCTTTGTCCCTGCTTTCTTTCTAAAAAGAATTGAGCGATTCTCTGGACTATCAGGACATTATTGCTGTGTTCAACACAAAACCGTGCCGTCTCCTGCTGTAAATGTCCAAATCCAGGAAGAATTATATTTTTTGAATCAGTTATCTTGAGTTAAGCTTACTGCCATTCTCCCGTTTATTTGAATAAATTGCAAACGTTGTTATGAATGTACCCTGCGTATCTTTCTGTCCCCTTTCTGTGCATAAACGAGCTTATCAGTGAGACCCCGACCCAGTGATCATATTTTCCCAGTGTGTAGAAGTTATATAGTCTAGTATAGTCTTTGGTATGACCCGGCCGGGAATTGAGCCCAGGATCTCCCAGTCTCAGGGCGGACACTCTAACCACTCGGCCACTGAGCTGAAAAAAGCTAGCCTTATTGGATAAGTTCGGCGGGCCGGATTGAAACGCATAACGGGCCGTATTTGGCCCGCGGGCCGGGGTTTGCCCATATTTGTCCTAGTCTATGATTTTGTGTGCTCCGGTATCATTTTGTCTCGTGAGATTTCCATTGAAGTTATTTGTATTCACACTATTCACCCCTGAGCTAATTCTCTGATTGCATGTCTCCACACTAATGACAGCGGTTCAATTGAGAGTCTCTCTTGTGTGAAGGAGACACTCGGGTTGGCGAGTGTCAGTTTATGAGTTCACAAGGGACAAAGTCCAAATGAAGGTTGCACTATGTATAATTTTTTTTATTTGACACTACACCAATAGAGATTGAAAACAAAAAAACGTTTTATTTTAATCTGATGCAACTTTTTTTTTTTTTTTTTGCCTTTGGTGAACCACATACTGTATGTATGCTATGCCACTAACATTAAAAATCAGTTATATCTAAAAATGGGTGTCATAAAAGAGGTGCAGAAACACCCATGATTCACCGTCGGAAAATCACAGTAATTTTACATACATATAGTAGCACAATTAATCTAATAATATATATTTTTTTCCATTTGAGGATTTCCTCTACTCAAACCTCAACATAGCATTGCCTTGATGTTTTTAACGAACGGTTCTGTTTTGACTGCAATGTGAATGGGGCTTAAATTCTGTCGCAAAGCAAAGATCTTAAAAAGTGAAGCCGTTGCAGATGGTGGGCAAAATCCAACTGGCAAAATAACTGTAAAAAGGCCAGAGGATTCTGCCCTTCTCTTTTTAATTCATTACTCCATTTGGCAGGTTCCTAATGAGTTTTTGGTCTCAGTCGCTAGTTTTCATGTCTTTCTCATGCCGCACCGTGTTCCTTTTTAAATGTCCGTTGGCTCATGTCAAATAAAGCAGATTAGAGATAAATGGGGGGTTTGCCGACCTCTTGATTGACAGGAAGCTACCGAGGCAAATTGAGGCTATCAAATTAGAGGTCGGCTAATCATGGGGTGCCGCCACATTGAGCACATCCTTCTGAAGTCTCAAGGATACCATCAGACACAGCATAAAGATAACAGTTTATGCAGCCACAGTGTCGTTTTTTTATAAAGGGAAGCAAACATGCTAACCTATTAGTCGATGGAAGAAACTACTAAATAAATGAACTATTACAAGATGGTCAATTTAGAACCCTGAAAAAGCAATAGGCACATTTCCTTGAGCAACAAAACATACGCATTCAAATGTGTTTTTTTTTTGGTTTTTTTGCATTCACATTTGTTCTTGGATGACTATTGGTTAAGCACTTATCTGTGCCATAAAAGCCCCATTATGGGGACACGGCCCTTTACAAGGCAGTGCAAGTCATTTGTTGGGTTGTAATTTCCGTTTATTTAAAATATGCCCCACCACACACACACACACAGGGACACACACACGCACACTTTGGGTAAGCACGTAGATAAATGAATGAAGCCTTTGACCTGCAACTTAATGGTCAGCGATGAGTGGGAGATTTTTATGTCTATTAATTGTCTTTGATCAATGATGGGAAAACGAACAATCACTTAATTGTGTAATTTTGTGATAGAAAAGGTCGGTGTGGCTGTAGCTCAGCTTCCCACAGGTGATGTCATGTTGCTCTAATTGAGGCCGATCTCTTATCGGTGTAGTGATTCACTCTCCTGACCTGGCCCGGATGGCGTGGGTTCAGTTCCCACTCGGTGATGGGTGTGAATGTGAGTGCAAATGGTCATCTGTCTTTATATGTGCCCTGGCGGCCAACCCGGGCCAAAAGTCAAAGTCAGCTGGGATCGGCTCTTGTTGCCCGTGACCCTTGTTGCACTTTATTTTAAGTTACAGTGTTGCTAAAGCTAGACTCAAATTATATGTTGTTTAATTATTAATGATATAAAATACATTGAAATAGAATGCATAATAAGGATAGAGAAAGTAGAATGATTAAAAACTTTAACAAACACGCCTTGAGGTAATTTTTCAGATATATCCTTGAAAAACCCTCTTCCAGGTTTCAGCCTCCTTTGTAAATCCTCCTTATTGAAAGTGGGAATAGGGAATAGTGTTTGTGCTTCAGATATCAGCTGCAATTCAATCAAACGCCGAGGCTCGATAGCTTCTGTATGTTCGGTAGCGATGCGATTGTATTGTTGCTCACCCCAGGCAGTGGATGCGGGTTGGAGATGTGAGAGACTGAGTGCTGCATTCACATTTAATGAAAGCGCTTTTCATTCAGACAGCACAGCAGCAGTCATGCAGGACAATAAGATTACCGAAAATAGAACACTGCTCTCAAAACAATAACATATTTACATTATCTTCAGTCATACCTCTGATTTGTATCCGGATAGGTTAAGACCTCTAAGACTGCACACATTCCGTACTTGCTTTTCAAAATCCATTCAAAAAGTATCGCCATACCAATAGTGTTGAAAAAATAAGAAGCATTTTGTCATTGTCCACATACAAATGTATCACACTTTTTTTTTTTCAATAAATAATCACTTTTTTCATTCTACAAGAAAAAAAACACACAAAACCTCGCAATTTGTTATCATCATTGCACAGCAACAATATCTAGCAGTATAGTTGTAATTGGTTACACGGTGTTGTTAGATTAAATCATTCATAGCAAACACAAGTTTGGAGATAAAGGTATCCTACAGTCCAAAATAGCGGAAAGTTTTTCTAAGACTTTAGTCCAGAAATACATAACCGGAGTACATAACCATAAAGCATGAACATAAGTGTCTGTAGTGTTTTGTAAGCATTGGAGACAAATGTCGGAGTCTGAGAGTCCCATTTTCTTCATCATATATTGAGTAATGTATGTTCTGTGAATAATTTTATATTGGATAAGTTGTAAATTTGTGTGTTTTGTCATTTTAAATGCGTTTTCACAAACTTGAATCCAAAAGTCAGATTCCGGTGCTATAGACAAGTCTGTCTCCCATTTCGAGATGGGTAAAGACATTTTATCAGTATACGAAAGTAACTTATATATTTTTGAAAGTTTTTTTGTTGTTGTCGGAGAAAGCTTGTTAATATCTTTAGCTAAAACAGGCGGTTGGAGCGTACCCCAAAGTGTTGGAATTTTTTTCTTTATCATATTTTTAACTTGTAGATAATGTAAAAAATTTCCGTTTTTTATATTGTGTTATACTTGTGTTTGCTAGGTGACCTAACAACAACTGACTTACCACATAAACAATTTCAATCTACACTTGTAGCCCTTACTATCGCTAAAAAAACAATTCTTGTTAACTGGAAAAATAAACAAACTCTGAATATCGACCAATGGTCTAACCTCCTCATAAATCACATTTTAATGGAAAAAATATCTGCCTCAAATAAAAACCAAATATCGAAATTTATAGAAACATGGTCTACGTATATAGAATTTTTTAACCTAATTCCGGTTACTTAATTCTGTCTGTTAGCGAGAGCCACTACATCGTGATAACTTACATTGATGTTTCTGCATTTGGCAATTTATTATTATATTATATTATTAGTATGGGATTTTTTTTTAATGGGCTTTAGGTGAACTGATGAATACACACACGCACGCACACGCACGCACGCACGCACATGCACATGCTCACCCACATACAAAAAATATATATATATATATATATATATATGTGTGTATATGTATATATATTTAAAAAAAAAAAAGAAAGAAAAAAAAACATTTTTTTAAAAAAAAAATTTTTTTAAAAAGGAGAGCAATGATGATGTCAAATCGAATGAACAATACTGAGCTCTAAAAAAAAAAAAAGATTAAATCATTCATTTAATTTTTTTTTTTTTTGCCAGATATCATTTTTAAATGATTTTAGAAGTTATTCAGTCCATCACCCGCACATCACTTCTATTTCCCATTATACTAAGTTGATGTTGAGAGTGTGACAAAAAGCCAAGCTCAAAGAGTTCTCAAAAGATCTGCTTCTATTTTATATGCACCTTAGTTCAATCATTGGTCTTTTTCGTGATCTTCGTGTTGCATTTGTTTTAAGCTAATTTGATCACAATGCATTGCAGCAACTGACACACCCTTTTAAATAAAGTTCAACAATAATATTATATTTTTGTACCTCCATTTTTAATATTTGACAGTGTTTTTGTAAAATAGCCTAGCATCTCACGCAGCCTTGGTAATGATATTCATAATGTGCCCTTTAGGAGGATAGTCTGATTATGTGGGATCATGTTAACACATGTTAACACAATTAACAACATAGTTGGGTGAAAGGCTTTTAGGGCCAAAAAATTTGTTTAGGCTGATACCGATATTTGGCAGATTACCGATTACTCCAAAAATATATAATGCATAAAATAACTTTTGGTCCACTATAGTATTTTACCTGAAATTTACATCAAATGAATGGTAGATTTCCATTATTTTTTTCCATTCAATAATAGGCATAACTCAACAATGTTTATATGTTTTATTGATGCTTCTAAAGCATTTGATTGTGTAAACCATTATGAAAATTGTCTAAATATGGGGTCCCTGTTTTTTTTTAAATTGGGATTTTAGTTTACTGTTACTCGCATTAGACGATGAGAATGAGATGGGCCAACAAAACATCCGTTCCCTTCCACGTCACCAATGGTGTCCATCAGGGTGGAATATTGTCTCCTTTCCTTTTTAATGTGTATTTGAACGACTTGTCTTTGATTTTAAATGCGAGTGGTACAGGATGCATGATCGGTGATGTACTGATTAACCATCTAATGTATGCGGATTGTCCTTTTTAGCCCATATTGTGCTTGGCCTACAGCAGCTTTTAAAAAATATGCGCACAGTATGGCGCTGTTAAAATCTCACTCTTTAGAGCCTTGTTAAGGTACATTAAGGGAAACGCAATTGGCCAGTCGGGCCCTAATATATAAGTATGTTGTTGTGCATTAACCAACATATATGGGCAGAAAAGTGAGCACGAATGGATATGAGTGATGCAGCGATGCCCTGCTCGTCGGCATATATGTGTTTATACTGTGTGCATGTTCTATATGGCTGTGCCTTCATCCATTGATATTTCGCCAAGTTGACAAAACATGACAGTTTTCTTTTCCCTTTTATTCTTTGAGATGATTCGGTATCAACATGGAAATAACTCATTCGAGAGCAAGACGGGGGCGATCTCGTGTTCTGTTACATCCACGCCAGGACAAGTCATGTTGAGTAATATCGTCTTTCTTCACGCATGCAGTTTGCTTACATCTTTGTGTATTTGATCATAAATAGTTGGCTGTGTTTAACGTGCTGTATGTTTGTGGTCTCTCACATGACTGCATTTCAGTAACAAACTTGATTGTGAAGGACATTTTCCTCACTGTGAGTGTCAAAAGTACTTCCTGCTGTCTGGGAAGCTCATTTTTATACGCACACAAAAAAAAACATTGGGTAGGCCAAATGTTTTTTCATTTACTGCCGCTGCCTCTTTCGTCAGTCATGGCGCTTCTTTGATTGGCTGCATTCCGTTCAAGTAAAAGTCCACGTAGTCAAATGGCTCGAGTAGTCCAAAGATTTTTGTTCGTACATGTTGAACGTGTTTATTATTTTAGATTTTTGGCCCAACCCCTATTATCGGGACAAAAGACAATCTTGTGAGACATAAGAGTCCGACAATACACTAATGTCTCGCTGGTTTAAATATGCAGCTAATGTGATAACAGCATGGAAGGATGGATACATATTACAGTGATTTTCACAAAGAGCAAGTGAAAAACAGCTAGTTCAAGAAATAAAAGCAGAACTGAGAGTTATTTATAGACAGGAAAAAAATAATAATACTTTGAATGTGCTTATTTTGGAACGGTGGCCCAATTAGAGTGACAGGAAGTCAACACGACTGATAAGGGAGAAAGAAAAAGACATTAAAGATAATTAAAAATTTAAAGAATGCTTTGTTGTGGCTCATGAAGGCAAGCAACAGCATACACGAAGGATGACTTAATGATGATTCGTTTCGTTGTTTATGGATACGTTTGCACGTCTTTGGAGAAAAGAGAAAGCAATGATTAAATCATAAATACTTTATCAGAGCATTATTAGAGCACTCACACGCACAACCGCTGATTGTATCTAATGGCCTTTGTAGTGTTTGTCAGATTGACAGGAAGTAGGTCTGCTTCCCCATTCCAGTCCCATTAAAGACATAAACCATCCACTTGTGAGTTCTTTGAACTGACACGACAGAAGCGAGCATCAGACGACTCAATCTACCCCCTCCCGCTACTTAGAAGTGTGACACTCATGTGTGGCTCCAAAACATCAACATGATTTGGATTCTTGGATCTCTTTTACACTATACATCTGATTTGAGAAAACAGACTAGACCCCCTTTAGTGATGGATGCTCAACTTACAGGCGCTAAAGGTGCGCAAAACATTTAAGCAAACTTAAGTCTAATGAAGCAGTACCGTTCAGTTAAGCTCCGCCATACTCAGCATAACGGCCAAATGCTGCTTCACCGTGTTTGCTTTTAACTGTGTGCTCCACTGATTGACCTCGGAGCCTTACTGGGTTTATATTTATATTATATTATACCCCGAAAGCCAAAAAGTTGCTCGCCACACTGAGGTTTAGTAAAATAGAAGTTAAACCCTCTCAATAACTTCAAAGATGTCATTACCGTTTTGAAAACTGTTGACCGTGACAGTTCTCCACGTTCTTTTCAGAACCTGCTGAATGAGGTCATAAATGCATCAAACGCGTAAGAAAATGTGACATTTAGTGTTTTCTTCCCCCTCGGTGCGTGACATTTTCGAGGCAGGATGTTTTTTTTCCCCCTCCATTTTCCACTCTACAGGCTGCTCGCCGCACCCTTCACTCAAGTCACTCGTCTGTCCTTCATCCATCTCACTTCCATCATCTCGTCACCTAATATCAAGAGCACATAAAGTTCATTATTTGTGGCCGGCATGACAATAGATAGATAAGCAATGAGCTGATGTGTGATTTAAAGCCCCATTTGGAACAAAAGCCCCTCCAGACATAACGCTCGATAGTGAAGGGACAATAATGGTGTCTTTTGTGAACAGCAGCTCAAACTCTGTCAGGCACACTAATACGCAAAACCTGCTGCTACGGATGAACACTTTTTTGTTTTCTTTCGGATCCTTTTATTTTATTGTGAGAAATTTTCATTTATTGAGTTACTCTGGATGGGAAAAAAAGCCTCACTGACTCCTCAAAGGATCTTCTCTGCTGATGTCAATTCACACAAGCTCATACTGGAGGCTTGCATGTGTTTTTATTAATGCTGAAGTTTACGTATATATCAATGGATCCGCTGTCTGCTGCGAGAAATGGTTGCTAGCCCTTATTGTAAGAAAAAAATGGAAATAAGCAGACTGGATAGTTTTAGAAATGTCCTTAGCTTATCAAGATAATCATGTTTAGCTGGGTGGAATTCATTTTGCATTTATATACCAATATTTTTTTGTTTTGAAAAAAATATTTATACAGCCCTAGACACTATAAGAAAATACTGCATATTTATACATATATTATGTTTAGTTGAAATGTGTACCGTATTTTTGTTAGAGAAGCTGCAGCACATTTTCTCATCCCTTTTGCTAAGTAATCAATATGAACTCATTAACTCAGTCACTTTCAGCTGTCTATTTTTTAGATTCGGAAAAATGCCGTTTCAAAAACCCATTATTTAACTATATGTAAGTAAATGATATGATGAATCTGACTGATCATTTTAATTGTAAATAGTTACAGTGATGGTATATTTATTGTTTTCGTCAACTGATTTCCTCGAAATTAATTAAATGCCAACATGAGCTTTTTTTGTGTAAAGCACTTTGACTCGCTTTGTGTATGAAATGTGCTATACAAATAAACTTTGTACTACCTCTTAACTCTTTGACTGCCAGACGTTTTCAGAAAAGGGATGCCGTGGGTGCCAGCCGATTTAAGCATTTTTGACTGATCTTTCAAGGTCCACAGAAAATTATGTGTTTGGACTATGGAAACACACATACTACCAATTGGACTCTCATCTTTCATCAGAAAAAAAAGTTTGTTTCTACCTTATTCCGTTTTTCAGTAATCAACAATAGAAAATGGTTGGTTTCACCTCTGTTTTGAAACAAACGTTTTTTAACATCTTTGGCACTCCTCCATAGGATTTTACAAAACGTTATTTAACGTTTTTGGCAGTCAAAGAGTTAAATAGTCACTTATCAGGAGACCCCCACAATGGCATGTTTATTCAACCATTAACATCATCAAAGAGAGCAAGCCATTTTCAACCCTTTCGATTGGTCAATAATTCGTAACCACCCATACATGTGGACTGACCAATATTATAGATTTATGAAAAAATATGAATACAATATTTGAGGTTTCGGCCCAACACCAGTGATTATAACATTTGACCACACATAAGTTTTAATCCACGTACCAAATCAAGTCCAATGAATGAAAATAATGATGAACGGTGTTATTTGTTCCTTGAACCAATTTAACGAGTTTCATCTGTTTTATCTTCTCTCTTCACCCTTTTTTTGTCCTTCAGGTGACGTGTAATTGTTTCACCATAAGTGACGGAGAGCTACAAGAGATTGGAGTTGGGCTGTATCCCAGGTAGACACACACACACACACACACACACACACACACAGCCTTGCGTGTAGAATGCATAACTAAATGCTTTCAATTGCAATATAACTCCTAATTTTGGTAGTGCCCGCTTTCACATCAGGCACAATACATTAGCATCAAATTCAAATGCGGCTCTAAAGCTGGCTGTCAAATCACGGCAACCCAAACAACCCCGCATATCCTTTACCCACTCGCTGGCGGAGGCACCCGCTCGACCCGATCTCGCCGTTTTCTTGACAGTCCTTTGAAGTACACACAAGTGAGGATGTGTTTTTTTTCTTCTTTTGTTTTGAGGAGAAATGTTGAAAACTCATATTTGACAGATTGTCTGGAGTGTTTGGGAAGGGGAGGATTTACTGTTTCCAACTGCAAGGCGCAGCATACAGTAATCCCAGTATCAAGACCAGGGCGAATAAACTGGGAATTGGCCCTCTGTCGCATGTTGTTAGCGCTGCTACACACACGCACGCACGCACCTGCAGGCACCCAGGCCAGTTTGTCTGGCCAGTGTTGAGATGTCAGATGGTCACAGTAGCTTTATCACAGCTCAGCCAAAGCATGTGCGTCAGTGTGTGTGTATTGTCCATTAAAGATGGGCTTGTTCTCAGGATGGTCCCCCGCCTATTCATATTTTGTGTTGCCTAGCAACCATGGTTTCACCAAGGAAGGAAGGATTACATGGATGAAGCGCTGTTGCTTTTTCCTTTCCTACACTACCCCCAAAACTCATTTCTAAATCTTCCAATGCTATTACATTTTTCAACTTTTTTTTTCCTCTCCCCTTTTAAAATGGGAGTTTCTGTCTGAATTCTTTTTTCCTTTTTGGGGGAGAATATACAGACGCTCCCCAACTTACGAACGAGTTACGTTCCGAGCGATCGTTCGTAAGGTGAATTTGTTCGTAAGTTGCTTCAGCGCTATATTTTGCTTCAGCGCTATATTTTGTATTATAATTTATGTCTAAAGCCTATATAAGTATATTGAAGGTTTATATAAGTATGTTTAAGGCTTGTATAAGTAACCTGTATTGGTTTGTACTGAAAAAAACATTTAATAAAATGGAGAGAATACGTACAGTACTGTACTGTACTACGTATGTTAGAGAGAGAGAGCGAGACACACACACACAGTATGTACATGTACGTAATAAGATAAATAAAATGAAGTTTAACTTACTTTTGGAAGATGTACTCGATGCTTAAGGAGATGATGGAGGAGGAAGAGGAGGATTTTATATCATGAGAGGGTCTTCGTCGTCGCTGGAATGGGCTTTAAAAGTTACTTCCTCCTTCATGGGGACAGGCGTTTCTTCCTCTTCCTCCTCGACACGTTGCTGAGCCTCCAATGCTGGGTGAGCTCTCACAGCGCCAAGCGTCGGTATTAGCGGCGGAAAGAAGCACTACTCGGAAAAAGGCGCGCATACAAAATCTAATTTACCGAACATTTTTCGACATACTGTACGCGCAGACATGTTCGTATGTACCGTTGTTCGTAACTCGAATGTTCGTAAGTAAGGGAGCGTCTGATCTAAGATCAGTTTGGAAAGTTGATATTAATAATCAACACTTCCTTAAGCCAAAGTACGCCTTGACAGTGTAATAGTAAGGCTAAAGGCATACAACTTAAAAGTCTGGATGAGCAAAACATGTCATATTTAAATAATCCTTTCCTAATTTTCAAAACTTTGCCGTCTCAGAAACTGAAGTCCAATTAAGAGTTGTTGGCACCTCTACATAAAGCGACATAATATTAGCATTCTGGTGGAAATGTCAACAATACATAAACATATTGTAATATAAAAATTTCACAAGTCCCCGTGGCAGAAAAAAAGGTAAGTTTATAGTAAAAAATCTATGCGAATGTCGTACATACTGCGATGGTTGCATTCAAATCAATGGGAGAGTGAGCCACCTTTAAATATATATCCCATGTCCTCTTTCTTTGCGTCTTCCTTGACTGATGCTCCATCTTTATATGGAATTTGACAAAAAAGTGATCCTCAGAACACACACTTTACATTGCAGGGAGTCCGTATAGTGACTTGCCCAATGTGTGGGGGTGAGTGGCCAATTGTGTGGAACTTTTCACATTTCCCACTACACTAAAGTAAAAAAGATAAAAATAAATAAATAAATAAATTTAACCCTGGAGAACCCAAGAACCTTTTTCTTCTTTGGAAAATTATGAATTATACATTAAATGACTGCTATAGGTTCACTGAACACCAAAATATCTGTTTTTTCAATTTTAACCCTTGTTTTTTGAACTAGTACAGAGTTGCTAATTTATCAAAAATATATATATAAAACATACTCCTAGGCATTGTGCAACATGATATGAAATAGATTAATGAAAAAAAATTTTGTATACATCTGATGGTTTGCTGAGAAGATGGTTTTGTTTGGATTGATTTCCAGCTCAACAAAACAGCATGTTGCCAGCCATCTTGTCACCACCACTCTGGCTCATGTAAGTGTAATATTCATCCACTAGATGGCCCCATGCAGGGGTCAGAAGTGGCACTCTGGACTTTTGAAGTAAAATTTGTAAAAAAAAAAAAAGGTCTTTGTTATTTGAATAGCAGAATTTATAGGGGCCAAATTTGACCCCGTGGGTTCTCCAGGGTTAAAAAAATGTATGCTACAGCCCCGTCCTACTTCATCCTTCAGGTTACGGCGCACTAATAAAACTGTCAGACAAACTCAATTATGATGCTCAGGGTAGGTCTGTACCCATTACTGCTTCTTGGTTGTGCCCCTGAAGCCATGTTAAGTTAGTCCACAGATGTTTAAATACCATAAAAAGACTGTCCAAATTTAACCTTTGGTATCTGTAACCTTTAAATATCGAGCAAAAGCTCTGATAAACAAGCAGTGGCATTTAGCGCGCTGCTGTACGCTACATGCTGGTAAACGACTTTTTGCAAAAAGAAAAATACCTCAGGATGCTTTTGCAGTGTTCGGCTATCTGTCCACCATTTTAAGCAACAGTTAGTTTCAGTGCGTGCCAGCAGACATTGTTAACGTTTATTGCCGTTTTGTTCATTAATCTAATTAGTATGCTAATGAGCTGCCTTTCCATCAGATAAAAGCATTATGTGGAGGCCTTGATTCCTAGTTGATATTCAACTTGGAACGTCGCTATTGTAGCGTGTAGAACAAAGCCAGCGGGTTGCAGATGGCTTTACAAAGACACGCACACACAATGAATAGAATAATGAGAGCAGGGAATCAGAAAATGCAGACAAAGGTCTTCAATTATTTTTTTTTAATTGCCATGAGTGTTACAAGTGGAAATGCCTTCTCATGAGTGCGCATAGCCCCTTTTTTTTTTCCTACATACTGTTGGTCTGTTGGAACGCCACGCCCCAGCAATGAATCCTATCTTTCTATTGGATATTTGGATCATATGTGTGTTTAATTACGAGGTGGCATGATTGAGCATTATTGTCTTTGTAAAGGTAGAATTTTTGATACAGTCTCAGTATTAGTCTCATTAAATGGTGCCGGTGTACCTTCTAAAGTGGTATGAATAAATAAATAAAATATCTTTCTGTATTTTATTATTTTATTTAATATTTAGTTTTTTAATATGTTTTTTTAATATCAAAAAATATTTGCTTAGTATTTATTACACTCATCCTTTTAATAATTTAAATGAATAATCAAGAGTTTAGAGACAGCATAATAACAGTGTAAAAACTCCTTCAACAGTCAATCAAGTTTTTTTTTTTTTATGTTGACATTGTTTTGAAGTGTGAATATGCATTTGGGAAACAAGCTTTTGTTTTGACAGAAATGGAGTAGATGTCTCTTGGCTTGTTTGCGCATGATTAGTGAGTTCTAATAGACAGACTGAAAAATAAAAAAGTGACATTTGTTATGGTAGAAACAAGCATCCTTTCCCAAATGTGTATTCGTGTGCATTTCATCAACTTGTTTATTGACTATACGGATCATTTAAGCCTTCAGCCTTGCGACATCAATCGGAATCATGGACCAAGAAGTGGAAGCACCCAACACATAAATGCCTAAAAACACAATTTATAGATTGTTTTTCAGTGGAAACAATTAAAAGTGGTCCATCCTTTCCTCGGTTAACGTTGTCTAAATGAGCTGTTGCTTGCGGTCTTCCCCAGCATCGTGAATTTCGTGACATTATGGGCGCATGCGGGCTGAAATGGATAATAAAACAGGAGCAGCTTGTCACAGAAGTGGAAATGGATAGCCTACATTAAAGGTCAGCCCACTTTTATTGAGACTGGCCCTTAGACTGGACATTTACACACCCAATAAATGGACTTAACAGTACATTCACCGTGCTGCAACAGTCACAACTATTTACGGTTACTCGGTGCCACCGTCCGCTCCTGTTCATGCTGCATACTGAGTGATACCTGCTTAAAAAAAAATAAAAAATTACATTAGAACAACAAACAAAAACATGTAACCAATCTGTCTGTTTTTATACTGAAGGCGCACAACTTTGCATCGACGAAGAGAGCAAGCCATTTTCAACACTTCTGATTGGTCGTTAATTTGTAAAAAAACAAAAATAAGCATTTACCAAATTGTAACAGCTTTTGGCCAAACGCCAGCATTATCACGATTACTGTTCTAAGTCATGACCTTAACGAACTTTCTCCACTGCCTTCTATTTCCACTACAACATAACTTATCATCTCCTACCTTCTCTCCTTGCTCCGTGCCCCCCCCCTTTCCCCCCCCCCACCCGTCATGATGTCACCTCAGTTTATCGCTGCTAAACCATGACTGCAGGCCAAACTGCGTGACGGTGTTTGAAGGAACAAAGCTACACCTGAGAGCCGTTCGGGATATCAAACCTGCAGAGGAGGTACTGTATGCGCAAAAACACAAAAGCTGGAAAATATGTATGAGCTGGCTTTAATGAAATGATTTTCTTCTGTGTATAGCTAACAATTAGCTACATAGAGACGCTGTCAGTGACAGAAGAACGTCAGAAACAGCTGGAAGAGCAGTACCATTTCTTATGCCGCTGTCAGAAGTGTGACTCCCAAGACACAGTAAGACTTCTCTTTGGTCTTCCTTTTAACTCATTTGCTCCCAAAAACATTCTATTTTAAATATTATCAGTGTCCCAAAGACGTACTTATACGTTTGTTTGTTAGTGAGAGCATAAAGAAGGCTTTGATGCAGTCTCTGAACTGCAGAGAACGGTTGAAGAAATTGTAGTTATTACAAAAACGGCCAGCAGGTGGCAGCAGAGTATAAGAGAGCAACCAGGGCTATGTTCCAACAAGCTCTTTTGTGCAGTGTTTTAAACAGATTTGTGAATACTGTACTGTATTTAATTTTTTCCTGATGAAAGAAGAGACTCTAATCTTTCTTGTGGTAGGTTCCATGTTTTTATAGCAACAGAACACAATATTCTGTGGGCCTTGCAAAATCAGTCAAAATCCAGTAAAACAGCCGGGAGCAAAGGGGGTTGCTTCAGTGAAAATGGCTGGGAGTAAATTAGTTTAGATTTCTCACCAGGGTCTCAATAGGGTTAGGGTTTTGCATAGTTACGCCACGAATAGAATAAAATGTAATAGTTTTTTTCTTCACTTTTTACCCATAGATGCTAAAACTTCATTGCAATATATTTTTTCAGCTTAAAATAGTCGGCAGTTCGCCATGCCAGGAAATGGACAGTTATAAAGTCCAATTTTTTTTTGGCAGGTTTTTTTTTTCATATTCAGGCATCCTATTTTATTATTTATTATGCCACCTGCAACTATTTAAAGTACCTCTTATAACGCCAAATAAATTTCAGATGTTCTAGTAGGCTTTTCCTAACATTTATTTTGCTATTTTAGCAGAAGCCTGTTATTTTAAACGCCTCCAAATTATTAGTATGGGATTTTTTTTTAAATGTGCTTTTAGGTGAACTGATGAATACACACACGCTCGCACGCATGCACGCACGCACATACACATACTCACCCACATATATATATATATATATATGTGTGTAAGATGTGTGTAAGTGTGTGTATATATATATGTATATATATTAAAAAAAATAAAATAAAATAAAAAAAAAATTGTTTATTTATTTTTTTTTTTTTTAAAAAGGAGAGCAATGATGATGTCAAATCGAATGAACAATACTGAGCTCTCCTTAAGAAAAAAAAGAAGAAGCCTGTTATTTTGAACGCCTCCAAATCATAATACTGCCACGGACGGTGCCACCACCACCACCACCACCATGCTGTACTGTAGGTATGGTGTTCTTCTGCTCATGAGCAGCGTTGTGTTTGCGCCAGATATCCGCTTTGAATTAAGGCCAAAAAGATCAACCATGGTGGATGTGTTATGTGTAGAAAAACACACACACACACACACTTGCTATGTTACTCTTATCCAAGTGCATCAGAGCAGAACACTCTCGTTTTATGGTGTCTCCTGCTTGCTTCCTCTCTGTCACTCTTTACTCACCACACACTCTTACCATCTGCCTCCTCTTCTGACTGACTGCCTCCAGAAAAAAAAAGAAGATCTTTCACCTGCACTTTCCTTTTTCATCTGTCTTGATCCGGTCCACCCTTCTATTATAGTGTCTCGCCATCTCAAGTTTTCTGCCGTTCGTACCCTGACGCTGACTCTTTGCCACTCGCGCTATTACCTATTGTCATGCAACATGCATGCACTTTAAAGTATTTTTTCATACACCTGTGTCCACCCTCAGACTTTATTTTATTCCATCCTCCTTTGTTCTGGCCGCAACAGTCCGTAACGGCTTTTTGTCGTACCGCCGCTCTCTTTAATCTTCTGATGATGATGGCTGGCTGCTGGGTTGTGACCCCGAGTTGACATCAAACCTTGTGTTTATACGCTCTCGGTGCTTTTGTGTGTGTGTGTGTGTGTGTGTGTGTGGACATAAAATACAGTAAGTCGTAGTGCTTGTAAAATAGCTTTTTGCAGTTTTATGACATCGGCGCAGGCTTTCAAGGTTTCAGACGAGTGAAATCAACCGTTGACGTCCTTGCCAATGTGCTATTGTTTGTGTTGAAAGGGAAATATCTGGTTGACAATGGGATCATTTGCCGCAGATATATTTTGTTCCTTGAGGATTAATTAGAGTTTGTGCTAGTTCAATACTTTGTCATTAATTGCATGTTATTTTGACAATCTCCGCAACTTGCTTATGTAACTCAGGGATGTGATTGTTCCGCTAATTCGCGGAATTCCGCTTTTTTTATCTCCCCCCCAAAAAAAAAATCTGATTTTTTTTTTTTTTTTGTATTTCATTGTGTATGCATGCACATGACTCCCGACAGATAACATCTTCTGCTATAACAAAGACATTTGTGGTATGCTCTAATATGAGTTACTTTTCATTTGGTCATGATACAATTATTTGTTCATGAAATTTGAACTCTTCAACATTATTTATGTGTTAACTTAGTAATCACATTAGTTAGATATGATGATATTCTCAGTGATAGTTTTTAAAAGCAAAGGCAGTCCAATGTTTTTGAATGTGACTGATTTTGAGTTGACTAAAACTGCCATTTTATATGGGATAGTTCAATATACATTGAAAATTTATGCTGTTGTTTTGTCTATTTCTTTGTCATGTGAGTGCATTGAAAGCCCCCAGACCCCCGGCTAAATTTTCAGATAATTTCACTTTGGTCAAATCACATCCCTGGTAACTAGATCCCTAACAAATGTAGAATAATTGCTTTTACTCTCATTTTACCATGTTTTTTTTTTCCCAGGACAGACTCATGCAGTTTGGTGAACAAGCATCATGTCACAAGTTGATGGAGGCGTTACCAAAATTAGAAGAACTAAAGGCAGTCTCAGGTATCTATTGATTGATTGACAATTTCAGTTAATGGCTTCTCTCAACTCCAATAAATACGTCTTTTCTCAAATCTCAGATTGGCAAACCCTCCGAGAGAGTTGCACACGCCTGTTATCAACTGAGGGCGCTGCTGTGCCCGATGAAAACCTCTACAAGCTCCGATTGACCGATATGGCTCTGGATTCTGCCGTTCACCTCGGGCACTGGGAGGAAGCCTCAAGACACGGGGAGAGGACACTTCCAATTTACAGGTGTGTGTGCGCAATGTGCATAAATGTGTTGTGAAATTTTGGTGTTATTGCCACCCCAGTGCCCAAAAAATTGTCATCCACACCAATGGTATTCTTTAAAAAAATACTTGATAACCCGTAGCTATAAAGCCATTTAAAAGAAGTCAGAAGAAAGAGATTTCTGATATGATGTCCGTCCGTCCGTCCGTCTTCTTCCGCTTATCCGGGGTCGGGTCGCAGGGGCAGCAGCTTTAGCAGGGAAGCCCAGACTTCCCTCTCCCCAGCCACTTCAGCCAGCTCATCCGACGGGACCCCAAGGCGTTCCCAGGACAGCCGAGAGACATAGTCTCTCCAGCATGTCCTGAGTCGTCCCCGGGGCCTCCTGCCGGTAGGACATGCCCGGAACACCTCCCCAGGGAGGCTTCCAGGAGGCATCCGAACCAGATGCCCGAGCCACCTCAACTGGTTCCTCTCAACGTGGAGGAGCAGCGACTCGACGCTGAGTCCCTCTCGGATGACCGAGCTTCTCACCCTACCTCTAAGGGAGAGCCCGGCTACCCTGCGGAGGAAACTCATTTCGAAATGAGTTTCCTGATATGATGTATGGGTGTGAATCTAAATAGAAATGGCATTAATAGTGGGAAGAAGCTGGAGTTACTCTACAGTATGTGATAGGTCAAATCCAGGAGAACCTCTGAAGTTGAGTGTGGTCCTTTGATTTATTTATTATGATTTATTTCAGATTTAGAAAATTGTTCCCCATAGTAAATAGGCCTAATAAAAAAAAAATAAAGTCCGTTTCATGGTCCAAAAAAATATTTCTTTACAGGCAGTGTTTAAGGCTCTTCATATAAAAATTAAAGGCTGTATTCTACCATTCGCATATACCGGTAAGTCTTTTTTTACACGCCTGGACTGGCACAATTGCTGTGCCTAAGATGGGAATGAATGTGGAAGCACCAAATCTGTGCCTGTCTTCTAATCACGGAAACGTGGACCTTTCCTGGCACTAGAATGTCATTGAAGTCCATGAAAAAAATAAATCACACTTTAAAATCGCTCCGTTTCAGACACAAACACTTTGAAAGGACAGCATGTTTTTTAATTAAATTTTATTTTTTATTCTCTATGAAATAAAGCAAATAAAAGTAATTTAATCAGAAACCGAGAGCTCAGCTCTACTTCATCTCTTTATTCATAGGACATTGACACAATCCTCATCTTTTTGGCCACCATAAAATGTTGAAATGAAACCTGCAAACTTTTAGCTTAAATTTGAGGGTGTTGACATCCAAATAAGGTCAACGCTGTCGGAATTATAACCGATTGTGTACATGCCTCACACTTTTTAAAGGATGCCGGCTAGCTGCATGCTAACATCGTAAATCCTCAAGTTAAGCGCAGTTTCCATGATAATTAAAACGCTAACAAAATGAAAATCATAAATAGCAAAGTCCCAAGTGAGGAAGGTCATAGAAATAAGAGAAAGGATGAAAGTAAGTTTTGTGACAAGGGTCTTTATATGTTCTGCTGCCATTGTTGTGTGCTGCTCCAATTGCTGCAGGAGTTTAGCATCTCGCTCCATCTTCCATCCTTCCCTCATTTCATATTCCTTTCTTCTTTCACTTTGAATTTCTCCTCCATTTTCACTGTAGGATTTATAGGCATTGTTGTGTATTTCCTGCATGCCCGCTACAGAATATCTCCACCATGCAAATATTTTCCTGCCATAGACAAGGGGGGCTTGTGTCCTTATTTTGCATGTTCAAATATTGTATGCTTTCTGTTATTTCAGACTTGCAAGACGATATCGCAAATGTAGCAATGACAGAAGCGAATGCCATGCGAATGTATTCCAATCGGACTATGCCACCGTTAATGTATTGGCGTTGCTCATTTAAATTAAAGCTGCATTCATTATAGCTTTGGCCAGAATACAAAACACAATTAGGCAGACTATAACTAATCTCTCCTCCGCGTTTGCATTCAGGAAGATAATCCTTGCTTTCCTCTCACAAACAGCTTGCTGTGAATGATGTTTTCCGCTGGATTTCCCTGGAAAGGCGCGCCGCCTTCCACAAGTGTTAACGTCTCCTTGGTGCCCGCTTCTCGTTCCCGTAGCCCGGAGCTGTGGCCTTCTAACGAGCTGCCTTCCACGGGAACTTATTTGCTCTTCGGGGAGGGAAATGAGGGCAGAATTGAAGGGGGAGCACCGTAATGAAATAATTGTAATCACTACCAGTGTGTGCATACAAAGATGAAACATAATTGGAGTTGCTTGCTCGCATGTGTGTTTATTTGCTCGATGTGGCCGCTTGACTTGCCGCCTCGCTAATTAAATCAATATTGTAACTTGTTATCATTCATTCAGCACGAACGCCGACTTAGTCTTTGAACTTCCTGTTTAATGACGACATTCCTAACAGGGACAGGGAGAAATTCATTAATTGCTTGGCTCTGTAATTAGCAGCTAGTTAGCCTTGAAGGTAAAAACAATTGGCCTGTAAAAATAATATAAAACTGTTGCAGCTTTCAATTAAAGACTCTGATGTTATTCAAATACAGCATAAAAACACATCACTGGAGAGTGTGGCTTTAGTCCACAAGCAAATTATTCAGATGAAAGTTTTTAGTAATGTGTTATACATATTTGTGGGTATAGTGATGATGTTTACAGATAATATAATTTAAATACTAAACAGCAGAGTTTATCTAAATTGATTGTTTTGTGTCTTTGTGCTTACAAGCAAGAAAGAATGATAATTGCTTAGCGGCTAGTTGCTAACGCTGGAGATGCTAATGCTGGAGCCGACACTGAATGCTTGGCAACAGGCCAGCCGTATAAAAACCATGTAGGCATAATTAAGTTATTTTCTTATTATTATTATTATTATTTTGGTCCTTCATTAGCGATTGGACTTGATTTGAGAACGGGAGACAAGGGAGACTTTTAAAGGGAGAGTTGGTAGTGTTAACCCTGCTAGCAAGATTGTAATGTAGCCTCACTTTTCTGACCCCTCCCCCTCTCGAATCTCTCACTAAATTTTTTTTACTTAACGTGTACTGTAAACAAGGCGACGTTAGACACAGCGTGCTACTCTGGTAGCATGACTTCTAAAAGGGTGTTACAATAACATATGTTATGCTAAGTTTTCCTTTTGGAATGAACAATCAATAAAAATTTCACAATTCCATTACATTCGGTTTTGAATTACTAAGACGTCATTTATTGAAAGGGTTAGGGTTAAGTTAAGCTGGATAGAAGATTTTCTCTCTTTGAAAGCCTTTCGTCATTGTTGACAATGTCACCAAACCTCCTCTTAGGTAACCATGACCTGACACAATGTTGTCAAGTAGCTTTCCCTGACCTACAAAAGAACTCTCAATATATCCACTTTGCTTGCATGTGCATATTGTTCAGCCTAATATTCTTCAGAATGAAATAACTACAATTCAAGCCGCTGGACTGAACCCCCCCGCAGCAATAGCGGAGATTGATCCGACCCTGGAGAGGGTTTTTAGTCTCACTCCACTTCATCTGCAGCGTTTTCTTGCGGCTTTAGCGAGGTTACATCAAATCATTTGGCATGGATAATCAAGACAGTGGCGGGTCGGGGGACACTGAAGGAAATGGAAGGGAAGGCTTACGAGGGAAGACTGCAGGAGAACGGAGAGTGTCGCCCACTTTAATCCCTGCAACTAGAAGGCGAGCATGATAATAGGAGGAAAATATGGAGGAGATTAGAGAGGAGGACAAATAAAGTCAAGGCAATTGAGGCGTACCTCCAAAAAATATCTTCCCGCATAAAAACCCTGGTGTGTTTGGCCCCTGTTTTTCATCATTATTATTATTCTTCATTTCTTTTCAACAATTTTGCTGTAGACGTTTGCGTCGGTGTGAACAAACCGATCTGGGCTCTGTTTGACACCATGAAACTAATTCAGATTTATTTCCAGGAAAGCAACCAAAATCTTACACTATGCATTCATGCCATATTTCACATGTCAAAAAGTGTGTGTGTGTCCAAATCACTTGAAATAGAACTTTGCACAGTGGATGTTGTATATGTATTGTTTGTATTTATTTATGTTTGTCATTGGGGTAAAGCAGAAACCACATATGTCCAAATATGGCCAATGTCCTATTTTTTCAACAAATGGATACTAAAGGTCAGTTCCTGCACAGTCTACTACTACTATGTATTTATTTATGTATGTATTTATTTATTTATTTCCAAATTATTAACCAATCAGAAGTGTGGAAATAGCTTCAGAGCAAATTTGTTCTGAAGCCTTGCAGCATTATGTTGCCTCAAGATTGAGGATTAGAGAAAATGGATGGCGGAATGGTTGGATGGACACCACCTGCATAGTATACTTGAACAAATAAACGCCTCACCTCAAATATAGAGATGGACATCTACATCTGTGCTTTCCCCTGATACCACCGCATCAAAATCATGCAAAAAGTAACTCAATTACTATGTGTACTTTCTTGTGGCAGTCTACCTTAACATGGTCATATTTGCTTTCAGTGAACTTTAATCCAACTCACTCTTGTTGTTCTGAAGACGTTACTACCCGGATCCCCATCCCGTCCACGGAGTCCAGCTGATGAGAGTTGCAAAGCTGCAGCATTATTTGGAACGCAATAAAGATGCTCTGGACACCTTCAAACAGGTCTGGATGAGAACTGGAGATTTTGACAGATTTACTGTTATTCTTTTAAACATTAGGCAAATTCACCTATAATCATTTCAAATAAGACTAAAAAGTGTGTGCTTATCTGTCCACCAGGCCTTAGAAATCCTCAAGATCACGCATGGTATTGATCACCCCTTGGTGGCGGATTTGTTGGTCAAGATGGAAGAATGTCGCTTTGAACTGGACCAATAATTTCTTTTAATAATGTAATGTGACATTCAAGGCAGCTGTGATGTCCCCCCCCCCTCTTAACGGGTGATGTCATGAGGGCAACAACAAATACAGTTCTAGATTCCATTGCGGTGAGTCCGTCCGCCGTTTTGTGTGTGTTTTTAGCAAAGGCGGCCTCTCAAAACATCCATCCTCCCCTCGCCACATATCCATCACACACACTTCCCGTGGTAATCCCTGTTATTGTGGGTTGTTCTGTCAGTGTGTGTGTTGAAGGCTGAAAAGTGTCTGTGATGGAATGTGGTCATGCTTCACACACACACACACACACACGCACACACACACACACACACACACACACACACACACACACACACACACACACACACACACACACTCACTTGCATGGTTGCCTCTTTGTAAAAAGGATGACAACATTTCCTCTGGGAGGCCAAAGTGTGTGTGTATGGGTTATGGGAGGATTACAGTGACATTGTGTTTGCTTTTACAAATAAAAGGTTTTGCTTTTCCGACACTTTTTGTTATCTGCATGGAACATGGAAGAGACTGGTCCGATTAGTCAGCTGTGAATAACTGGCAATTTACCACAGACGTTCAGATTATTCTTGTTTTTGTTTTTGTTTTTAGTTTTGCTCCAGTGGTATTACAAAATATAAAGCAACGGCTCCTCTTTAGAAATATTAGTCATACGCAATTACAATGAAGAATTTAATGAAATGGTTTGTTCATTAAGTTAAAGTTTCCATTGTTATCTGTCAATACTTTGGTTATCCTATTTAACAAATTGAGATGGCCAAAATACAAGATAAGTGCCTTCCAAGGTATCTGATGACTTTTTTAAGGTCACCTCAATCAAATTTAAGAACTCCCATTCACTAAATGGGTTTACTACGGGCAGAGGTGGCAAATCCAGGTCCAGAAAGTATATACCTTGCCACAGTTTGTCTTTAGCCCCTGGTGCTAGCTAGCTAGCTAGCTAGCATCATAGCAGGTATTTAAATTCAATATAACTTTATTTATCCCTTAAGAAATAGCAGCAACTGAGCAGCATTACATTTAAAAGAGAATAAAAAAGTATAAATAAATATACACGCAATATAAAAATCTACAATATGAATACACAATATCAATATGGTAACTCACTGACTAGGATAAAGTGCCAACTGCCAACAATATGTGTATGTATGCACAGTACATAGTCAGATCCACAAGTCTAGAAAGTATATACCCTGCAACAGTTTGGCTTTAGCCCCTGGTGCTAGCTAGCTCTAGCAGGTAAACGAGCACTATGGGTGCTAGCTAGCTAGCGCCTGGAGCTAAAAACAAACTGTGGCAAACTCTGACTACGGATGAGCTCAATATCACAATATTTTAAGACATTTTGTGATAACTTTATTATACTATCCAAAATAAGTATGAAATGAAACATTTTTATAGTTATTGCAGCTTGCAGGTAACATTTAATGAGAATCACTTAATGGTACATGGTGTACGTACATCTAAATTGTACAGCAATGTGGCATCTTGAGAACTTTAAACAACAGGATTAAGTGTAATTTTCAAGAATTCCAGGCATGGACATCTACTGTCACTTTTTTAAATCTATCAAATTAAATCTCTCACAATACTTGAATAGCAATTAGACTTGGGGTAGACTGTATGAAATGCAAAACCCTAACCCTACAACATCTACCCCCACGTTTCTTTTCAATGGTTATTGTCTCCCCCCCCCATCAACTCGCAAAGATCATTAAATCAGATTTACTGTCATCACTCTCACTGCCTGTCACCTTCCCTCTCTCACCCACAACACTTCCAATTACATTCATAACCTCTTTTGGTCAAAACATTGCTCTTACAGATAGAGCCCATGTGAAGCAGTTTAACCCGTATGTCATCGATAATGTTTAGTCTGCATCTCTGCATATTAAAGTCCACAACAACTGGGGGGGTTTAAATGACTTTGTCTCAATGAAACGGGTAAACCAAGTACATACACAGTGGAAACACAGAGACCATCAACAAATGGATGCCAATGTGAATACACACACACTCAGAAAAAAGTCTTTTAGTCTGCATTTTAAAATCCACCCCTCATACACAAAGTCCAGTTTATAATAACTATGTCCACACGAAACGGGAAAGCAGGCATGCACACACACAAAATGAAAACTCAAGTTAGGGACCATCAATAAATGGACCAAAAAAAAAAAAAAAGAATTCAGAGCCCATCAAAATGAACACAAAAGTTGTTTTTTCCCCCCTTACATCATTCCCAACCATGTTCAAATCAATTATGTTCCTTTGAAAAGGGTTTACACTCCAGACACGCAAATAAAGCAAAGCAATTTCGGCGTACGGAAAAGGTTCAATTCTCTCAAGCGATGCAGTGGATGCGACCCAACAGGAAGATCACAGGTTCACTTTTCACATTGAAGCGCTCGATGCTTTGTCATCGGTGTTTGAGAGACACTTTGACCTTCAATTGTCAATGAGCTGTAAGAAGTTTCTAAGAGTGATTATCAAGCTTTGCACACCAAGTACCACCTCAAAAAATACTAGTCTGAGTTTGAGCATTAACACTTCACTCAAATCTAGGGGGGGAAATACTTAAATAATTGTAAGAATTTTACTTAATAATAATAATTATTAATTATTATTACTAGTTAATTTAGTGATTTTTTTCACATACCACTAAAGGGAGCCCACTTTGAGAATCACTTTTCAAGAGGATCTGGTAACTCTGTAACGCGCAATTGGCAGATTATATTTGCATGCGTGTACTTTTCCAAGCAAGCAAACACACGTCCAATTTTGTTGAATACATTCCTTTATTTACATTCGGCCATCTTGTTTGTCAAAAGACAGTTCCAGCCTTGAATCATGCACGGCGAATATCACACTTGACGCACTTCTGAATTTTCACACCGACCTCCACACGTTTTGTCGACTCATTCGTTCCACAGATTGGCACTTATGACTGACAGAAAGGAGGGGGGGGGGGGGAGACACACTTGTACAAATAAACTGTCTTGTTTTTTGACATGTAACAATATGATAACCTATAGTTGTGAAATGTGACATCCACTAACTTTAGACAGAGATGTAGCCATGAACCCATCTCATAAATGGAGTTGTCTCAACGTCACCATCTTAGCACACTAGGCAATACTGTTCCATATATTAAAATTCTTAAAAGCATTTTCCACTTTTTCATTTTAGTCTCCAACCCTCAATATGGCCAAAGATGAGTATATAAATATGTGTACAGTATATTATATACTGTATATACAGTTGAACCTCAAATTATTCATACCCTGGACACATTTGAACTGGAAAAGATACAAGAATGTGGCACGTTAAAAGATGGTCATTTAAAATATTTCATCTTACCATTGTTTTTTTTTTTCTCTCTTTTTTTCCTTCAACACATTTTTTTTACATTAGCCGAAACTGGACACATTTTTAACATTAGTTATACATACAGTAGCATATTTTTTCCACATTTCCTATATTGTGTCATTTTCAGCTAAATGATCCAATTAAACAGAAGTTTGTCCAGTGCAGGAATTATTTGGCGGTTTAACAGCATATTTACGTATATTTAATGTGTTTTGGGCAAAGTATATACAGTTATCTTTTTTTAATCTTCAATGCATAGTAACCTTTAAACATCATAAGGCTGAAATAAATACACATTAATAGCTCAAATAAATAGACTTTGATCCACTATGAGAAATAAAATAGGAAACATTCCGATGTTGCACTCTGTATAAACACATCACAAGGCCAGTTTATCAAACATACTTGAGAGTTTTTTTCCGCTGTTCCCGGGAGATTACCTCCCGTCTGCCTCCCCATGTGCGGATAAACGACTTTCACTTAGTCAGCCAGCCATGAAAAGGTCCAAAACCTCACACAGTTTATTTCCTGCTGCTACGAAATGTTTTACGTTATCCCCTCACTTTGGCATACATTGAACACTGAGAAACAAATCGCTCAGGAGAAGGAAGGGAGTGAAGTATCGAAAACCGCTGTAGTGATGTTCAAGATTATTATTTTTTTTTTAAAGGTTATTTCTGACACAAATCACTTTCATAGATTTATATTTGTACAAACATTTAGAGCATAAACATCTCAAGCACCATAGATAAAGGATAGAAAATCATGTAAAAGGCGTGGAACCCAGCAGAGATCACTGCCTCTGAATTTCATCTTTTTTCCCTCACTTTAGTCTTCTTTTATTTCATTATATATCATTTTTTTTCTTTCATAATATTTGTTTGCCCCGACGGCCATAACCACACTTCTGCAACCTCTAACTTTTTTGGGCCATTATTCCTTCTTATTCTAATTTGTAAGCTAAAACTTGCAACTTTGTCCCAGTGATCATGTAATACTTATCAAATGACATTATTCAATTAAACGTAAGCTCTATTTTCCATGACTAATCGCTCTTTCATGGCTTACATAGTGCCTCCGAGGCTTTCTCTAATTGCGAAAATGACGTCTGTGAGAAAGCTTCAGTAGCCGACGTGTTGCAGATCCGTGACATAATGTCGAAAACTGACGCGTAATGTCCCCCTAAGTAACGCTGAATGCGGCGATAACCTCGAACATGGTCCCATTACCTTCGGTTATTATAAAACACGCACATTGACACGTCATTGAGTTTCTTTACAACAACACGGCATACAAATAACAGACAAGCGTCGATCGATGGATGATGCGCCCAGCGGGTGGATAAAAAACATTCCTGCGCTGCCTTTGTGAACACGGAAAAGCCATCACATCTTTACGACATCAGTGAGCAGCGGAGGAACATTTGACAGTAGAAAGTCAAACTTAAAACATCACCAAAATAAACAAGAGTTCCTTTTTTTTTTTTTTTTTTTTTTACCTGTTTCATCAAATGTGCTGACTGAAGTTCCATCACATATTTGGTCCCTTTTTAGTTTCATAAATAACCTGATTTTTTTTCTTAAGTTACTAAATTTGTCAACATCTTACATAAGCAGGGTTCAAGTTGGCGCGTGAGCTAGCTTGACAGGGTGGCACAAAACAAACAAAATAACGCTTAGCTTTGTAGTCCAGTTTCATTTTTAATACACAGTGTTGCCTTCAGATACGAGTGGCTCGACTTTGGAAGTTTTCCAGTTGTTCAGAACATTTCTTTTGCTTTGACATGCTAGCTAAATTTGTTTGGAAATGACTTGGTTAGCTTCAAAACTGTTTGACTTGCGGTTAATTTCTGAAAAACTACCGAGTAAACATAAAGCAGAGGATTAGAAATTCTGTTTGTAAAACTACCACATAACTTTAAATCCACTAGCAAAAAAAATTAATTAATTAAAAGAAAAGAAAAAAAAGTCCACTAGCTTAATGCTAACACGTGATGGGGAATGCCATAAACAGGCTAATAAATAGCATCAATTGGCAGTGTTCCAGTATAACACTTTAAAGGAATGGATATTTAAACAAACAGCAACATGTGGACAGGCAATATAACAATACATGTTTTCTTTAACTTCAGCTAAAAATGATTAATATCACTGCAGATGTCACAGTAGCGGAGTGTCGCACGATACACCAACTTTTGACAATGTTTCTAAAGTAAAAAAATATATATATATAACGAGTTAAGAGTACTATTTTCCTTATTAAAAAGCACATTGCAAATTTGTGTTTTGAATTGCCAACGTGGTCATGAAGAAAGTAAATTCATATCTCAAGGCAACATTTTTCTACTTTTGTCATTTGGATTCAGTTCGGGTAGGCTCCAGCTCACCTTTGACCATAATGAAGAAAGTAGATGGCTAGGTCATAATTGAGCTGAATTGACTGTTTTTATAGGAGCTCAGGTGCACTTGCTGGGAGGGGCTCGGCTCACACGTAACTTGAACCCTGGGCATAAGGATGTTCAACCATATTGACCCACAATTCCACATGGTAATAAATCCATCAAAGACACTCATCTTTTGTATGTTTTACTATGCTAGCACCATACTGTATGTAGACAAATTCAAGAGTATTGTTGAAATGTTAACAAGGCACTTTTTGTCATCGTGTTTATTTGTCCTTCCGACTCTTGACTTGCTCTTGGTTCTTTTTTTAATAACTGCACAACAGGGCATGCTGTCGGCCCCAGTTTTTTGTTTTGGACTTCTTATAGATCCATATATAAGATCCTATAAAAAAAATAAAAAATAAAAGATGGCAGTATGGTTCCTGTGGCGCCAGTTAGTTGTTTGAAAGCTTCCTCGTAAACTGCTTGTTCAGCTCTTCTGTCTTCCACATGGACAGACAGAATCTCCCCAATGGCCAGTTAGCTATCTCGGTACATCTCCAATTGATTCATCCGTCACCCGTCATGCTCACATACAAGCGAAGAAGTTTGGATTATTGGCTCAGTCCATCATGAGAACCTTGTTCAAATATCCCAGATGAGAAGTATTTATTTGACAGAAAATGTGCTCCGCCTTCTCGCCGGGCGTCTACCGATGTCGGGATGACACGTCAAAGCAAGTGATCATCATCAGGTGAGCTTTGCAGAAGTTGACTCGATTCTCCAGTTTGTCCGTCACCGTCTCCAGAGCTTCCAAATACTCCAGCGAGTCCACCTCGTAGACCTGCTGCAATTCGACTGGATGAGGAGAGAGGAGAAAACATCGTCAAGCTTCGGGTTCAAAGGTAGCTTGTTCAAACATGATTTCAAATGTGCGTGTTATATACTGTACTGTCAGTCGATTACAATTTGTAATCATAAATCGTGATTCGTAATTAATCTCAAGATTTCCAAAGTTAACGTAATGAATTGCTTATTTTTATCTGTTCATAAATGAATAATAAATTATAAATTTTTTTTCAAGTTTTTCATACTGTTGTTAATTAAAATAAGTGTCACAATACAACCTTATCACGACAGCCTTGCATGTTACATCAAATGACCAAACAGAAATAGAGCCACTAACTGCCACTAGTTGGCATTAGCATTTCATGTTGAACGTTGGTGACAGAACAGAGCAATTTCTTTTCACTTTAAGAGTGAATTAATTGGAAAATAAAGTAACTTGTGGACTCCTGCCTATTTTGTTCATTGTAAATTACACCTTGTCCCCAGTCTCCACAAATCTATATAAAATGAATGCTTCAGACATCATTGTAATGCCTTTTAATGCCATTTGAGGCTTTAATTTTCGCAAAATCCATTCAATGCTTTTTAATGACCCATGGAAACCCTGTAAAAAGTAGTTAAGTAAATAAAATTAAAAAAAAACATTAACAATGTCCCAATAGTAAAAATTTGAGCTGAAATTATACTTTGAACTCAAATTTGTACTATTGGGACATTGACCAAAATCTTCGGAAAAATGCTCCGTTTATGTCGCATAAACCTCAGCTGAGTGACATTTTTCGGACGTATTTATTGCTAAACATTAGGGGCTCTACATGATGTAACTGTGTACAAGGGAGGGGTTTCATTTGTTCTTTTCCTTTAAATCTGGCGTGACAGCCACACAGTTCTTGACATGATGGAAGCAGAAATTGTTCCAGAAGGGACGAACGTCATTGGTCCAGCAGCTTGTTGATGTGATGTCGAGTGACTCAGACTCCTTTAACAGATAAGTCCAAAATGTCACTTAGTGTTTAATTGCGTTGCGATCCAATGAGTGTCAGATCGTTTGCAAGATTTTCATGCACAGCAACGCCATCAGCGATCTTCAATGAGTGTTTCATCACCGGATTAAGTGCTACTTTGTATTGATTTGCGGTGACTCTCATTTTTTGCACCACTTCATCTTTGTAATGAGGCTTTTATGCACTTTAACCCGGCTGTAATGTCTCCCTTATGTGATTGCACTGAGAATCTTCTGGCTCAGTCCCATCACATTCTTGTTCCCCTCCTCGTTCATCCGAGTGAAAAGCAGCACACGCCGTTTGTGAGCCCTGACGTTGTTGCCCTCACGATGAACCCTCGAGTCATATAGAGCCGCATTCAACACACTTCTCTGCCCATGGCATCCAATCAAGCTTCTCCGTTGCTATTGCGTTGGCTATCTTAGGATGCTGACCTATCATGATGATTAAGTCCATCATCACAATTTAAGTGATTTTAGAGGCAGCATTGACTTACTGTAGGGTCTGTTCTTTATGTGACACATACTACTCATGAGGTATGTTGACAGGAATGCAATCCAATACAGTGCTTTTGAAAGGTGATGTGTTGTACATGAAGCTTAAAGTGTATTTAAAAAAAAACATTTTTTTTCAAATCATGTTAAATGCGAACCACCATTCAAAGTGCCTCTGATTAACCCCACCCACAGGGTTTGGACAGCCTGTCAGCCCATGTGATCAAATTTGTTTATTTGCTGTGATGTATTCAAAGTGAGCAATGTCACTCTTCGACAGCATGTCCCCCATGGCACGACGAAGCATATCGTCTCATTGCCATGGAGACAGCCTCGGCAGGCCAAATCAAAAACACAGGGCACAAGAGATAGAACGGGGAGGAGATAAGCATCCGGCAGCATCAGTTCCAGGTCGAGAGACCAGCTGACCAATTCCATGGTTAGATTTTATACTGGTAATTTCCACTTACATTCGGCGGTCCATGTTTGAGGCTCCAGCATCAGGTGTTGTTTGGTCTGTTCCAGCTCTTTCTTCAAGCACTGGTATTTGGCTCGCACCTCGCTGATGCGCTGCTGACGGTGCTCCAGCAGTCGAAGCTTGCCGCTGACAAACACCGAAACCTGACACACACACAGTCACAAAGTGAGCACACAAGCTTCTCCAGTACTCACACACTTTCATACACACTTCACAGACTTGTCTCTATGAGATCTGCTGGCTACTGGGAGGAGCCTAACGGGAGCAGCTGACGTGTGATTCTCTGAAGGAGCCGACAGCTGACTCTTATTTCATACTTTGCTTTCTGTAAAACAACACTGTGCCATCATTTCAACAAAAATCATATTCTTCTTGGGGCTGCTATGTTACCTCAGGGCCTGGACGGATTTCTAAAAAAGTTTGGCGGGACAACTTAACACCATTTGGCTGCCGATTGAAGCTTAACTGAAGATGGTTGATCCACTAGCACAATGACCCAAAGGATAGAAATAAATCTTCAGCTGAATGTCTTCACCAGAAGAAAATATGCCACCTGGAATAGTCCAGTCAGTCCTGACATCACCTGGTCTGGTTCTGACCTCCTTTATCTCACCTTGGTCCCCACCTTGTCCCTCCTCTTCTGCAGGCGCTCGACATCATCGATCTCATACACCTTGATCTCGAAGGCCTCCGGCGTAACTCCCGGACCTCGTAGGTTTGTGGAGCCGGGCGGCCCCAGTGGTCCGTCCACCCAGCATGCACCTGGGCTGGAGGAAGAGGAAGAGGAGGATGTGGCAGCCTGTTTGATGGAGCGGTGAGGAGATTTAGAGGAGTCCAAGGTCAGTGCCGGAATCAGATGACGACGCTGGAGACCTAAAAATGTTTGAATTGAAAAGCAGTATTAAAATATAGATATAGAGTGAGCGTGACACTGTGGCTGACATGTGCTGATTATGTAAAGTTTATTCATTTAATATAAGTTTGTTTTTGTTTTGTTTTTTAGATGCAGTCTTATTGTGGCACAGAAAGGTCAACGAGACATTCGTATTTCATTATGTTGTAAGAAGCAGCGACGCCGACAGAATTAGGCTTCTCGGCTAAAAAAAGGTTACACAGTGGAGGGGACATGGGAAAAAATGTCATGACAGGTAAATCCAATTAAAGTGAACTCCTGGTGGAGAGGTGGTGAACATTCCCTTGCTCATGCTCACATTCCCTCTCTACTAAAGCTCACTTTACTTTCTTGACAGTGAGTATGCTTTCAAATATGCCAGCGCATCCAGTCGTGACGCCGCCTGGCAGGAGGTGATTCTGCCCTCCAGCATCACGCAGAAAAGGTTATTCCAATTTAAATCAATAATCAGGCGCACACTGCGCTGAGCTGCCTGTGTCGAAGCTGATTCGATGCACATATCCAGTGTCAAGCTCAAGTAGTGGCGTGTGATTTGGCAGCCATATTAAGGCTCCTCCGTAATGTGCTCGTGAATGTAGATTCATTATAGCCAGCAGCAGCAGTTCCCCTCTACCATTTCACACATGGTTAGTCGAGGTCACCTTTCCTACCTGACTCCTTGTGCAAGCACATTCACTCACTACACAGCACGCACGCACACACACACACGTCTCTTTATTTCTACTTTCACCGCTTTTTGACGCCCCGAAGACAACACTTTGTCACTATGTGGACTTTTACAGCTTCCAATCGATCGTTTGAAATACTGGTCGGAAGCTCAGTTCTTTGTGCAGCTTGAAACGCTGAGTGAGCATGTTGGCCTTGCACATGCAAAATAGTAAGATATTAAAATGCTAAATTTGACAGGTTATAATATATCTACTGATTATACAAAATAGTTGGACTTTAACAAGTAAATTGAAGAATTATTGCGAGATGAAGAATAGTCAGCTGTGTTCCAATGATGAATGTAGAAGAGCTTTGTAATTAATAATGTACTGTACATGGCAGGGGTGGGCGAACTGCATATACATACGGCCCGCTTCACTCTCTTTAATCAGGCCCACTAAGCATTTTTAATTAATTAAGACTACTGTAAATTTGTTTTATAAATGTTTTTTGGTCTTAATGTTTTTTACTAAATAATTGCTAAATGAATTACAATTATATCTATTACAAATAACAAAACAAAATGTAATGTAATGTAAATGTAAAAAAAACACATTTTTAATTTGTAACACTTTTTTTTTGACATATGATACACATACATTTAAATTTTATGTATTTATTTATATTTATAATTTATTTATTTATTATTAATGCGCTGGTGCATAATGATAAATAAATAAAGCCCATCTTGGCAGTGTACACCTTTGTCGTTACTTCACTGTTAGCCTCTGACACCGCCCGAGCACAAAGGTAATTTGCAAACATCGACACTGGACCAGAGAGACAAAGCCTCCCAGGTTAGCTTAGCGCAAGCTAGCTAATACGACAACACGAATGGATGAACTTTCTCAAAAGCAGAAAAAAAGCCTCGGCTCTCTTTGACCAGGGTACGACAAGGGATCCTGGAAGTTAAAGTTATTTTAAATTAATAAGAAAAACCTTTCGATGGTCGATGTCGCTGCGCATACAGTGTCCACATGTCCACTTAGACATATTTAAAAAAATAAAATAAAAAAGTAAATATGACGCTCAGTACTTTGGATAACAGATGGTTTTACCATTATGATCAAGTTGAACTCTTTTTTTGGGACTTTGATAAATTTATGGCATAAAGCCCTGCATGCAATAGTAAGCCACCAGTCCCGCCGCAATTGTCCATTCAAGTAAGCATGAATGTCATTAAAAACGTAATAAGGGGTAGTATTAACTGGAGGGGTGCTTGAAAATTGCGCACTGGGAATGTGTGTGTTTTTTTTTTTTTTTTTTTTTGCACAATCCTGCTAACAAGCAGTCAAACACCTCACCTCCTAAGTGTCCAGTGTTGCCCCTGTTCTTCTTGTTGCTCTTTGAGCTGCGTCTGGAGGAGGTGGTGGCCGAGCTGTGCTCACTGAGCGAGTCTTGAGCAGAGGAAGTACTTCCTGTGTTCTCACTGCTGTCTCTTAGCATGCTCTCGTAGCCGCTGCTGCCTCCGCTGTGGTAGAACAAGGCCGTCTTCCCCATGGCCGGAGGCAGTTCGCCACTCAATACGCTGCTGTTAGATGCCAAAATAAGATAAAAATGGGCCCCACCAATGAGAGACCTTGCAAGAAAAGCCTTCATACGTTAGTTGGATTAAAGCATTTTACTGAAGAAGCTGGATTAAGATGAAACATCCAAGAAGAAGTTCAATTATCAATGATTGACAGTCTAGGTAGACAGCTGTTTAAATACCTGTTGTCGCTGGCATGTCCACTGCTGCATCGATGTGGTTTTCGCGGAGCCGTAATCTTGCTGTAGGGAGAGGGAAGGCTTTGGACAGCTGCTGCTCTTTCCTCCCCTGGACCTCCAGCAACACCTCCTCCTACCAGTGCCCCTCCACTACTACGTAATAAAACATTTTCGTATCACTAACTCACGAAGAAAATCATCAATAGGTTAAAATTCACCAACCTTGCCCCTCCAATCCCTTTCTCCTCTGCTGGATCCGCACCTCCTCCCTGGGCATGATTCCTGGAACGTGAACCGCCACTTCCTTGGAGAAGCTCTGAGATGCGGCCATTGACAGCCCGCAGGGGCATCTTGGCAGCTAAACTTCCCCCTCGACTGCGGCTCAGAGACTGCGTAGACCAGGATGCAGGAGAGGGTCCCTGCTGCTGCACAGGGCCCTGCATGGTGGTTTGCGGCTGTGGAAGCAGATACGAGATACAAGGATTAAGGCACGGTATTGATGCAGCCTTGATACAAATTAATCATACCTTTCCATTAGGGGGAAGGCTTGAGCTTCTACTGGAAGCTTGGCTCAGAGACTTGGTAGAAAAGCTGAGAGTCTTGGTGCTGGAGGAAGACAGACTCCTGGCTTTGGGACTGCTGGTCATCAGCAGCTTACTGACAGCTGAGATCTTGGACTGACCGCTTGATTTGGCAGGCGACTGCGGCGCACTGTTCGTACCAGGACTACCTCCACTGCCGTTACCGGCACGAGTGAGGCTGCGGCCTGTACGAGGTATGGTGCCGTCACCCTTTGATCCTCCCCCTCGGAGGCTCTCAGCCCTTTCCAGGGAGAAGCAGTCATAGTGATGCGAGCCATTGTGGGCTCGGCCAAGGGAGTTAGTTCTGCTTGCAAGTTGCTCAAGCTTAGCACTAAAGAGTCTACTACTGTCTATACTGGAGCCACGTTGTCTGGTGCCACATGTATCATCTGTAGAGCTGCCCAACATCGAGACCTCATGGATGGGCTGATGTAGTGGACTTGCTGCCCTGTTGCGTAGGTCAAGACTGGACTTACGTACAGGTGGCAAAGGCGGGATCCCTCCCTTCCTGTGGGAGAAAAAGCCTTGTTTTCCAGTCGATCCCCGGCGGTCAAGTGTGGCACGGGGACTGCAGGGAGTTGAAGAGGTGGCACCAATATGCTTGTACTCCGTTGTGTTGTCTAATCCGTCTTGGCGGTTCAGACGATGCCAGGCACGAGGGAGACTGGCGGTTCGATGGATTTCCGGGTTGTAGTTATCAGCCAAGCATTCTCCTTGGGCAACACCAGTGACCATCTCACAACCATCCACCACTCTCTTGAAGGAGTCTGGAGATGACACCACTTCACCGCCTGAACTAGAGCCTCCATGATCTTCAACTGCTGACAAAAGAATGGGAAATCAGTTATCCAAATTGTAATCAACATTCCACAGTTACCTCCAACAAGGTCGAACTGAAATACGAAACAGGCTATTTCTTAGAGGATGTCTAGTCCTGCTAACTAATCAACCAGCCAATAAAGATTAAGGAATACAAAATGTATAATTTCACATTTGGTGTGGCAAAAAAAAAAAATTATCTCACCATCCCTGCAGAAATTCTCATGGTTCCCATTGCCAGTTACTGGCCTGACTTCCTCATTAGACCTCGCATCTTCCAGACCACGCATTAGCCAAGGGTCCTCAAAGCTCATCTCACTGGAAATAGAAGCTAACTGCTGTGTGTTGAATTTTGTTGGTGAGGAGCAGATAGTAGGTTTGTTAGCTACACAGGGAGGAGCCTTAAAAGTAGAGAGGTTTCCAAAGGCTGTCAAAGACTGGATGCTCGTTTTAGCCATAGATGGAGGCATTTTTCGCAACCTGACCTTGGTTGGCGTTCCCTTCTCCCCTTTGTTCTCCAACAGCGCTCCCTCCACACCCACTTTAAAACCTCCACTGCTTCCATCGTCTCCTGACACATCCAATCCTAAGGAAATTTGGTTGGGTTCAGCCAAGGCTTCCCCTTGATGACTTTGGGACTGGCTGAAGCTGTGAAGTGAGTGATCACCCTCACTGCAGCCACTCAGATCACTCATCCAGGAGGAGAAAGGGGTAATCACCGAGGCTATCGTATCCCCCTCCATGCGCAGCTTGGCCATGGCCACCTGTAGAAGAAATTGACACGGATGAAGAAATGCTAGCAGGATCATTTCATCCCTGATGTGTCATGGATTTGGTAGGACCTTCATTTTGGAACACAAATACGTGTTGGTCAAACTTAGATGTGTGTTTGGCCAATATATATAGCAGTTTGTGGCCCAGTATTCGGATGAGACAGTCACATGCCCAAATTAGGTAGAAGTTCTGGCACCGCCTCTATATTTGTTTCACTAGGTTTTCATTAGGTGTGCTTTTGTGATCGCAGAGTCAACCACACCAACCTCTGCCATGGCAACAACTTCTGTAACCCCAGAGCTTGTTGCAATCACATGGTAGTGCTCCGCATCTCCATCCTCAACGGGGCTTGTGAGGACTCCACTTGGGTGGGCGTCCACAGAGCAGCAGTCACTATTGAAGCTGATAATGCTTGGCGGGCGACAGGTTAGACGCTGAGTCATCATGAGAGCTGTGTCATCAAGTGCCTCTTCTTCTCCTGCAGCCTCTGTGTATGCTGATAGATCATCACACAGCATGTGATGTCCTGAAGTGATAAAATGTGTCATTTCAGACCTCGAAACCCTTCAGTTGTAGAAGCAGAGAGGCATTTCACTCACCATCCCGGTGTGTATCCAAGGGTATCGGAGGGACGTCATCATCGCAGAGTGTTTCTGCAGAGCCCAAGCTGGCAGACAGTGATGGAGTTGGATCTTTGACTTGTGGACTCATCCCAACAGGGGATGTTCTGGACAGTGGGCACTCGGTGGAGGAACGACCGCTGTCTGCAGCCAGACTGTCTGCATTGCAGAAAACATATTGATGGAATGTATTTACTATAGCTATGCAATTGACTGGCTAATAATCATGTGGCAATTTTCTTGACTTGTGGCAAGAGGCAGCGTCCACCCTTGACTGGTCAGCAGCCAGAAAGACTCTGACCATTTGGATTTATAAATGTACATTTTCTACCATTAAAGCTAACGGTTTGTTATAAAAAAATAAATCAGAAGATGCGTAAAGACATACTGTCTGAGGTCAAAGCTTCTGGTGCTTGTCCATCCTGAGCCAAAGTATGAGAAGACGGTGGGGATGTTGCAGGTATCACTCCTTTCTGAGTGTACACTTTACACCGCTGAGACGGTGAGGATGGAGGCCTGTGGATACACAGAAGTTTGACTTCATTTTTGTTTATATAAGCTCACATGCAAATACTCCTTTGCATCATGGAACACTGAATACAAGATGTGCTTCACTTCATTATAGATATTGAACTTCACCTGTATTCTGAGGTTTTTGTCAGGCTGGCGATGCCAAGACGAGGGGAGCCAAGTGGCCGTGTCTTCCCCTCAGTGTTAACTCCCATGGCCAGACTCTCACGACTGTCCAGATAAGAAGATATCATTTTTTTAAATGACAAAATACCTTCAGAAATTTGGGATCAATTACAAAAGTTTATCAGTTATTAGTTTACATAATCAAAATGATCATATCCATTGTTGGTTGCCACTGTAGCTATATTTTAGTTTGTTATTGTGGTTTTAGTTTGAACGGCATACTGTGACTGCTTCATGGGAAGTGTTAATGTGATAACTCAATCTGGTCCCACCTGTCCTGCTGGTGAGAGGACTTGGCCCTGTGCAGAGGGTTGGAGGTGTTGCTTCCTGCAACATTCCTACTCCCAGACATGAGGGTGGACCCGCAGCTCTGTGCCAGACTGTGGATCATAGTCTGAGCCAGCTCCGCCTCCTCCACCACCTCCTTGATATCTTGCAGCTGCTCATCATTGGTCTTTCTCCTCGAAGTTTCTGTTGAGGAGGAAGAGAGTTGGACTGCACTTCCTGTTACTTTGATCGTGTTGATCATATTGTTGGTTGTAGATTGTTTGCAGACGGAGAGAAAAAAACGACTCCAATGACACTAGTATATATTATTTTATTGCAAGTAATTCACCTTTTTTGGCCTCTGTATCCAACGGAGCAGCAGATGCATTGTCAGCAGGAGCAACTGAGCCCTCAGAAGGTAAACATGGATCTTTGGATTCTTGTTTACAGACTGGAACCTCCTCAAAGGGAAACTTTGCCACCTGAGAAGAACAAATGACAAAACATTTGTTAGTTTGACACTGATCTTGGTCGTGTTATAGACACGTTGCAGTTCTAAAATAAAGTAAATCCTCAATAAGGCTTATAAATCTCCAAAGCGTCTGTGTCATATGTTCACCTCCTCACTGCCATCAATGCAGTCCAGTCTCTCCTGCAGCTCAGCAAAGGTGTTACATTTTAGGCACTCGGCCCCCTCCTCAGGCACGGGGGCCAATTGCTGTCCTAGTATCGTCTGAGAGGACTGTGCTTGAGATGGACCACCTTGCTGGTCTTGACTCTCGGGCCCAGGCTGTACCTGCTGAAGTAGAACTTGAGGAATAAATCTCCTTATCGTTTATGCTGGATCATGACCGCAATGTCACTTACCTTCTGGACCGCCTGACTTTGTAGCGTCTCTGATTTTGCTCGCAGCAGGGCGGGAATTATCGGCACAATCTCCGGCGGACCTTCGTTGTCTGTCAGCTCTCGATCTGACACGGCGGCCCCGTTGGGACCCACGTAGATGACGGTGTCACATGACTGCTCGCTGCTGGAGTATTGCTCGTCCTGGTCGCTGGACAGGCGCAGTAGCGGGAGGTCCGAGTTGGGGTCACCGCGGTGATGGAAAGGCCGCAGATGAGTGGGCCGACGCATGCGACCCTCTTCGCAGGAGCTCTCGCCTCCAGAGGAGCTGGAGGTGTACTGCTGAGGACAGATGACAGGCACACAGAAAATGCTATTTTTCTACAAGGTGTTATTTTCAATTCGCACTTCCCAGGAGAGTGACAAAAAAAGAATGAAGTATTTTATTTCTGACAATCTTCAACAAAGAAAATGATAAAAATATCTCATCACTGTTGCAGCATTATCGCTCATTTGATCATCCCAATTTAAGAACAGAGAATGTTTCTTATTCTGATGACGGCAATTGTCTTTTGTGTTTATTTTTGGACAAAAGAAGAATTTTGCAATTTTGTTCTTTTATTGAGTAACTAAAACTTTTGGGAAAAGGGAGCACAGTGTTATATTATGTTAATAATAACTAAATGAATACATTTAAAAAATTCATCCACACCAAGGGCCCTATTTTCGTGCACAGCCCAAGTCTAGCGCAAAGTGCAGTCTAACGTTGCGCATGGGTGGAGTTTTCTTTCTTAACGTATTTTCATATACAGGTGCAGGTAGAAAAGTTTTGTGTCATTACATCATGGCCAATGAAAGCAGATCCATTCATTCCCTTTTAAATTCAGCGCAGCAGAGGTGCACATGCATAACTGTGGGCCCAAGGGAGTGTTTTCATAAATATAATAAAGTCAATGATAATGTGCTCTATTTGATTGATTTGATTTTTACACCGATTTAGAGGGTTTGGTGCACGCTGTTGTCATACTTATGAATGAAATACGACGTCATTCACTACACATATCAGCAGAACTCAGAATGGCTGCCTGCGATTCGATCAATTTCACCAAAATTGCGTTACACCACCTGCACCACAACTTAGACCTGGTTTCACCTGTCTAGTCAAGTCGAAGATGGCTTCCCTGACCCACAGAGCAAAAGAAGCACAATGCTCTGTCATAACATGCTTTTTTCACCACCTTCTGGATGTGTTGCACTACTCCAGCTAAGTTCTATTTGAAATGTAATGAACGAAGCAAATATTTTTATTGACTCACCACGGTAACCTTAGTTTTTTTCTTCTTCATGCGTAGGACGCGGGATGCGATCTGGATGGTGGAGAGGCTTTCGGAAAAATCCACCGGCGAGGCCGAGATGTTAGCAATCATGGTGGTGCGGCAGTTCATGTTGCCTAGCGACTCCCTCAGCAACATGGTCAGCTTGCTGTCCCTTGTGATACACGCAGGTGATAGCACACGGTATGGGCTAGATACGTTGATGATGTCGTTCAAAGAGTTATTAATAGTGTCGGTCACAATTTAAGCCTCCAAGCATTTTTTAATAGCAGATTATGCTAAGAGCTGAGAGGGAGAACAGATTAGAGAGGCAAACTTAATGCTAATCATTCTGTTCTATATATGGATTAGTACAAGTAAGCATAAAGGTTTTAAGAGAAGCACTGTGGATATTTTGCAGACTAATATTAGAAGTTTATCTTTCTCTTTAAAAGATTAAACTTGTAGACTGGAGACTGAAAGTACAGAGGGTTTTAAGGGAAATGTAGATGTGTATGTATACAAGACGTGCGCCTTGATTATAGATCTGCTGCTGCTATCTCCTTTAAAAAAACACACGTCTTTCGGGCATATCTCTTGAAAACACATTTGCATTCAAATACATTAGTCTTGACCTCTTCTCTTTACTCTTCTCTCTTACTGCCCCAGGGTTCAACTACTCCTCCCTCACCCTCCCTCAGGGCGTAAAGTAACTAAATTCGTAAGCCTTCGTTTAAGTGCAGGAGATTTATTTCACCTTTAATATGCAGTGAGCGTCGCTATTCAATGTATAGTATGTGGCTTCCAGTCAAACGTGGCCAAAGCCTCACCAAACACATTCAATAATGGCTTGCTATCAAGTAATCCTACATTATAACCCTGAAGTGACATGCTCTCACTTGAGTCTTGTGGAGTCTAAATCCCCTCCCAATCCCACTTTAGCTTGAGCCACCAAAGTAAAAAATCCAGCTTCAATGAGCTCGTTTTACCATGTAAATGTAAGTGCTGGTGATTTAATTAACCCAGCGTGGCGCACACAGCCGCGTAGCCTCAAGAAGAAGGCAGGAAGGAAGGTAGAACAAGGACACAGAATTAAGGGAATGGTGGATACGAGAGAGAGATTTGCATAGTGTAAACCGCTAATGCATACTGAACAATGTTTGCTTTTTTTGCTCTTTTACCGTTTGTCCTCAGCCTTTTGTTGGCCTCTCTTCAACTATTTATCTTTCTAGCTCCTTGTAGCGCTCATCATTAAACCACACTGATGAATATGCAACAGCAGGTGTTGTTTCTGACAGTGACTCCTTAAAACCTTGAGGGGAAAAAAACCTGCCAGTTTGCTTTCTTCCATTCCGGCTCTCTAAAATCTTACTCTCCCGTTAACCTCGTGCACTGAAATAACTAAATATTTCAGTCCTACAGTACATTAAAACCTTTTTTCATTTTTTTGTTGAAAATATGTTCATGGCCAACATCCAATATATGCCTTGCATTAGGGCTGATAACCAGTTTAGGGTGTACCCTATGGGAGAAATGATGCACTTCTCTTGCCTCAAAGAAGCTAAAAGGGACTTTTGTAGCATGGTTTAATTTTACGTTTCTACACATTAAACCATCTTATCACATCTTCCTGCCTGCTCTCATATCCTGGACTTCCACACTGAAGCTTACTTGTATGGGATGTGTTTGCTCCCGTTGACCAAGGCCAGGATCACGTTGCCGAGGGCTGACAGGGAAAGGCACAGAGGCGCCGAGCCGGGCGAAGAATTCTCCCTGCCTTTCCCGCCCGTTCCGTCTCCGAGGACGCCAGCATCGCAGCTGCCCAGGTCCAGCAGATGGAGACGACTGCGACCTCCCGACACTTGAAAGGTACCGTAGTCAAAAGTGGACGAAGAGTTTAGGAGATGAGCAAACGTTTAAAAACTAGTCCAAAAAGTTTTAGAATCCTTTTTGATTGGTGTAATGAGAACTTACTTCCTCCCTTGCCTGTCTTCTCCATGCGGTATTGGTAAATGTGCAATGTAAACAGCATGTGGGAGTTCCTGTGGTCTTCTTCAGTGGTGTCGGGACGTTGGCTGCTGTGGCGAGCCGCAATTGCCGCATCTAGGAACCAGGCTGCCTTCTCTGGTGTCGGCGCACGCAGTTCAGACTGGTTCTGGAGCTGCGGTGAGGATGGGAAGAGAGGAATGATGTTTTTTCCAGTTTCATACTGTGCCCCCCCCCTTCTTTTTTTTTTTTAAAGGAACAGAGATTGAGCCTTTTTTTTTGTTTCTTGGATGGGTTGTGACTGTGATGGCAAATTCCTTGTGTGTTTTCCATACTTGATTCTGATTTAAGAAGACAGCCAGCCAGACAAGAAGGGAGGGTAACGTATTGAAGTTTAGATGCATGCGCTTGTATGATTGGCATATTCAATTATCACCTTTCTTGTGTGCGTGCGTGTGTGTGTGTGTGTGCTTTACTGCAAGGGTATCATTACTGATGAGATTATGTCAGATTAGTGGGGGGATTACACAAATGTGCTTGTATCACACCCCCTAATCCCATAACCATATAACATCAGGGACACACACACTTTCATTCGTACTATTTCCCTGCAAGAAATTATCACAATAATTGTAATAAAAAGTATTATATAATTAATATAATCTCCCCATGCTTGAGTGGGTTTTTCTCCTGCTTCTGCTCACAGTTCAACAAACATGCTTTGTTAGGTTCATCGAAGACTCGAAATTGTCCAATAGGTGTGAATGTGATTGTGAATGGCTGTCTACATGTGCTCCGTGATTGGCTGATTCTCACACACGCTCATGCATGCACACAGGTGCATGTACCTGCATGCCACAGATGGGGTCCTCACACAGGTAGACTCCAGGTGACTGTCCATCCTGCAAGCTGCCAGTGGCCACCTCAGAAAGTAAGTCCTTTAGGTTCTCCTCTTTGCCCCAAACCTTTTAAAGCACACCCATAGGAACAAACAGTAAAGCTATGTCCAGTATCGTATCATTGACTTAGCATACCATACCACCCACTTTATTTAGGCACTTAAAACAAGCAGTGCAGGTACCAAACACCATGACTTTAGTTGTGTTATTATTGAAATTTAAAAAGCTTAAAGCTATTTTCCAGGCATGTAAATAAAAGTTTTGACTTTTTGAGTTAGGATTGTTTTGCTACAAAAGCAGGTAGATTTGACTGTCATTTGCATAACATTGGAAGGAGATGATACGTTTTCTAAAAATAGATCTTAGGGAGAACAAGTACAGCATATAAAATATAAAATTGGTCCAAGAATTTAGCCTTAAGGCACTCCACAATGGAGCGACGCCTTGGAGGATACAGCGACTTGATTCTTGCAATGGCTTTTTTTCCCTTTTTTTTTTTTAATCATAAAGAATGAATTAACACTTTCACTGTCTGACTAAAGGCAGTTTTAGGTCTGTTTACGCCCCACTGTTTTTAGCTGAAAACTACTCAAATTGGGATAGTTTGGGTTGTTTGTTTGCATATTTTGAGAACCTAAAAATGCCAACACTTGAAAAATGTCTTTCAACATGTAGGTTTTTAAAGCTTTTTTATGATTTTCATGTCAAAACTGAAAACAGTCGTCTGTGAAAATAAATGGCACATACATTAAATTCTAAAAAATAGTCAGCGTGCAACTGTGCATGTTTGTAGTGCTTGTCATAATAATGTCTAGCAAAACCCAAAGGAAGAACTTGTCTTTTTATGACAAGCAGAAGCCCAGATTTGCTTTTCCTTCCCTGTAAACACACCGCAGTGTGTCCAGTGCCACCATTTATCTACTGTGACCCTGCAGCTGGTACACCAAATAGCGGGCCAATATGGAGTGGCGCAACCACTTACCTCAACTGCGGACACACGGACAGAGAAGCGCGCCCCTGTTTTCTCCCTCCTCTCATTGATGAGCTTAAAGAGCCAGGAGATGGCACAGGGGATGATACCTAGCGTCTGCAGGGAGTCATGGCGGCCAATCATGGTGTAAGATTTGCCTGGTTCAGATAGACAGACAGACAGACAGACAGACAGTGAGTGAAATTCAATATGAATGAATTGTGTTTTTCCCCTTGGGCACACACGACAGACACATCTGCTGTGTCGGGAAATCGGAATCCACACAAAAAATGTGTGACACCCCACTTGAAGTCTTATAAGGACATAAACAGCCAGTCATGTGAAACGTGTGTGATTTGTTCTGCAACACAATGGAGGATCAAGGACTTGTCGGCAGCAATCTTTTCTCTTTCCGCATATACCGCAATATGATGAAAAAAATTATATGATTGATTTTGTATGAATAGGTAAGGTTTTATTAATCATTTTTAAAAGAGAAATTTGGTGCAGATTCTCAATTCTCGAACAATAATAATTATATATATTACGACCAGACATAAAAATTAAGTTCTTGCACGTGTGTGTCAAGTCACTAATATTGATACTAAATTGATTGGCCATCTGCAGTCTCTAACCTTCACGAGTGTTACACTGGTAAGCGTGTGTTGAAAAAAAGTGAGACAGTATACATGATGTGCATGTAACATCTAGATTTGAATATTCATTAACTGCTGTCTGTAGTTTAACACATTCATCCCAGCTTTGAAAAAAAGGGGGCCTTGACGGTTGCTATAGTGATAAGCTTAACTATGTAGGCTTCAAGTAAACGTATAGTATGTATTTATTTTTGTTTTTAAATCACATACTGGAAAATGTTGCATGGAATAATTGGAATAATTCACTGAAATGTAACACAAAGGGCCATAGAAAAAGGGGGGAACGACATTTAGGAGAGGTTACTTGAGAAAAGCCCATTTCTGTTATATGATATAATTTCCTATGTTTTCATTTAAAACTGCGTTGGAATTGATAGGAAACAGAATTTTTTATTTATGAAATGTCATGAACATTACACATTTTTAGCATGTCTCAAGGTTTGTAGAGTTTATTGTTGCATTTTTTTTGTTTTCATTTTTTTGACACAGAGCCCATGATAAAGGGCTCAGTGTGTTACTTTCCCTATTTTAATTAGTGAAAAAGTTAATGTCCTTGTAATGCAGCCTCATTACTATGGATGGCCGTAGGGGGACTACATCAGCGCTCATCTGTTGTTACGGCCGTTCGAACTGGGGAGGTCGGCACGGCGCGATATCACCTCGTAGAACAGTAATATTGATTGAAACAACAACGCCAACTGCTGTTTGATGGATTCGAGCACGATATAAAACGGCTCACTTATCATTTATCAAATACAATTGAGCAGTGACAAGCATAAGCCCGTCTGAACACAGCGGGGGGGTTGACCCAAGGTTGTCCATCATGCATATTTATATTCCAGAACATTGGTGTCGAGTTTTAGAAGCAATGTCCTATGAGGTTATAGGCTTTAATTGCGAACATGCATGTTGGTTGTAACATCCTTTAGTCTTGTAGTGAGAGGTCCCAACCCATTTAAGATTGCCTTCAGGAAGATTAGAAAGACAGAAACGGAGCAGGCCCAGAATGACACACTAATCCTCTTCCTTCTCGTGTTGATCGATGAGGGCCAGCAACGAGGCACACACTCTATTTTGTCAAGCACATGTGTGTGCGTGTGAGCGTCTTACCCAGCTTGGAGTGTCCAAAACAGAAGACACATCCATCTGCTCCATTCACGACTGACTGAATCACCTCGGCAACCGTTCCCGCGCACACTTCCGCCTAGCAACAGGTAAGGCAGGGCAGTCATGAAGAACCAATTAGAGCTGAGGTCACGAGACTGTCAAAACCTGATGTAGGGTTAGCATTTAACATGCTCGTGTTGCTACATTAAAAAAAAAAAGAGAACTGGAGAGAAAGAGCCAGAGAAACAGACTGATACAGACATACAGTCGATAGATGCGGTAGATACAGTACATAGATACTGTAGTGTGCGTAGATACATACAGTAGATAAATAAAGATACGGTAGATAGATATGGTACGTAAATACGGTACATAGATATGGTAGGTAGATCAAAAAGATACGGTACATAGATTCGAGATAGGTAAAATAAGATAGATAATACAATAATAGATAGATAGATAGATAGATAGATAGATAGATAGATAGATAGATAGATAATGGGTGTAAGGTTAAGATCCTGATTACTGGGCCCACCCACTTACCTGCGACGAATCAGGAGGGAAGGCGGCGTCGAAGGTAAACATCTTAGGAGGGACGTGGCTGGAACCCGCTCTCTTCTGAGAGGCGACGCTTGGCGTCTGATTGGCTGACGGTTCCATGATGGTGATCTGTTTTTTCCTTGGGTCCACCTTTAGGAAAGAACTGGACTCTGCCGCATCCGACTGAGACGCCGGACACACACGCACCATCACTTTCACCTGAGGGCCAGCAAGAAGAAACATATTTAGGTATTAATGATGGAAAACTATGCTGGGGATACTTTCATTTTCCACTAGTAGGTACACCTGCACAATTTTACAAAATACAAATTCCTGCCTTTACCAAAACCTAGAAATTATGAAGACAAATTATGAAGCTACTCACAAACAATTGACTGCTATAAACTGCTATAAATCCAATATATCCTGTAATTCTCCTTTATTATTCTCCCTTTCTAGCCCCCACCCCCAAACCACCATTCCCCACCTATCTTTACTTAACGCCAAAAATCCACTTAAAGCAATTATTCCATTCCACCCACTCGCATCAGAAAGTGTTAGCAGCTTCAATTTAAGCGGATGTCAGCTGCCATTGTTTGTTTTGATAGCTGAGGGCGCAACGCACTTCGTCATCACTTTGGATTGCTCGAGACATTCCACAGTCTTAAAAAGTTTTTATAATTCATGTGTAAATGTGTTTGCTTCATCTTCAAAAATACTCGAAGACGACAAACGAGACACTATGTAGTGAATGTAGTGGTCGACTTGCAATATTGATGCATTGGCGACGTCCTCTGTTATTATATGAAATATTCAATATCGATAAGCAGCTCGACATTTGTGATGGCATTGCCTATGATTTTGAATGACGTGCATTTTTATGATTATTTGTTAAAAGAAACATGAATATCAATGTTGTCTTTTGCTTAAAGAGGGTTGAGAACACCACTGAATCCGAATGTCAGAAGATGGAACATCCAAAGCTACGATCATACTGTGAGTTTCTATTTTAAGTCACGTTATATGAATTCAAATGAATTATTTAATTTTATTTTTTATGTTATTTAATTAGTTAAAATTAGATAAATGTATCATTTATTATTAAAAAAAATACATCATAAATTTAAACTGCTTTTATTCATTTTAAGTGGAATAAAATAGCCCAAAAAATCAAGGATGTGTGGACGTAGTTAAATTTTCCTGAGACAGATTCAACAGCATCGACGCTCCATTTTGCCTCAACGGCTTCAAGACGTGATTAATCAACAATCATTTCCACACAATTGTTAGAATGCCTAATGATCAATTAATCAATCATTATGCCATTGGCTACTGTCTATGAATATAAAACAACTTTTTATGAATTTTTAACGCATAATTTCACAACCGAGGGATAAAAACAATAAGGGAGCCGAACAAGGTCACGCTTGACTGAGCAACCCCATCTTAAATGACAACTAGGTTATGAAGTGTAACAGCATAAAAGCCTCTCTGGTTCCTGGTAACTAATATAAAAATATATTATATATCCCGCGTTGTAGAAAGGGAGATATAAAATCCAAAGAGGTCTTAGCACACAGCGTGTTGCTGTTTATGTGCACATTCATCTCTCGCTCTCTCACTCACATCTAATAACATATTAACAGGCTTTCCTTTGGTTGCATCATTAAATGACCATGGGCCATTTAAGAGAGCTGGTTCAATCAACTGTGTGTGTGTGTGTGTGCACACGCACGTGTGTGTTTGGAGTCTCTCTCACATGAAAATAATTATCAATTTTAAAATGATGCTTCACACCTGTGAAAGGATAAATATGCAACCTTGGTGACCCGGGTGAACTGAGCAGTGGCTCAGTGCCAGGTCAACACTTTGCATGTCTCACACACACACACAGACGCACTCCAGCACACACTTGGATTCCACATGCCCTCTCGTGACCCCAATAAAAGAGCCCATCACATCAGTGAGAGCCTGGGGGAAGGATTTTACTGTTGCACGCTTTACAAGGCGTAACTCATAAAATCTTCCCTCCTCTTGAGAGCCTTCTCTTGTCTGAGAGTGAGTGAGTAAATAAGTGGCGTGTACAGTCCACCATGCCACAGTGTGTCAGTTCATTCACGTAGTGGGATAAATTGTCCTTCACAAGAGAGGGGCAAACGTGAATGTGGATTATTAAAGATCCACTCACCAGCCACAAAATTAGGTACACCTGCATAATCGATTGAAATCCAATACAAACGCTGTATTGAAAATTCTGCCTTTTTTTTTTTAAATTAAAAAGATTAAAATTAAAAAAAAAAAGATTAAAATTAAAAAAAATTAAAAAAGGAGAGCAATGATGACCTGTCAAATCGGTAAAATTACAATACTGAGCTCTCCAGGAAAAAAAAAAAAAGAAGAAGAAAATTCTGCCTTTACTCAGATAATGAGAAATGCATGCACAGCCAGTATTCCACCAGGCATTTGTGTTTAATTAAGAGAGACATATTGTGCAATTTTTCACTACCTGAAACAGTTCCCAGGTGTCTTTACATACTTTTGTCACAATACCCCAAGAATGTAAAAATTACAATCCACTCATCACCCACTTTAAACATCTAATTTTAGGGTGGTGGGGGCAGTCCTGTAACATGCAAATGAACTACTGTTCACCCTGTTCCTCTGCTACGGGGTGTGCCAAAAATGGTACAACTTTGCCATACTATAACGACTACTGAGCATGGGAGAGGCATAGCATACAAAGGATACACTGACTTGTTAGTTTTGAACGTTGTCATGTTGGATTTCTTTTTGCATGTTGGCAGGTAAGTAAAGTTCATACAGATTTTTCTGACTGTGCTGGCTATGCTTGTCACTGATCCATTCCTGATCATCTCTGCAACCAACAACATGTCAGCTCTGCTTATAATTCAAAAAAAAAATTGTAAATAAGGAAAATGACAGATTTTTGCTGAGGTAGATGCAGAGTCATGTGTGTAGAATCTTTCGTTTTGGACATCACAGTACGGACAAAATTTTGACATATACGGCTCACAAAAAGGGTTCATTGTGTATTTTCCCATTTGATGGCTGGGCAGACATGCCAGACAACCAAATATGAGAGCCCTTTAAGTTTGGCAGAGATGTCAGATCTGCTGTGCATCGAGCAACTTCTGCCGCTTGATCTTTTGTCAAAACGGTAAAGAATAGCTTCATGGAAACCCAAATCCAGCAAGCGTATGTATACCAGCAGATTTATCCTTCTTCGGAGTATTTGCACAGACATAACATCAATAAACACAGCAAATAAAACTGTGTGGTGTGGGGACAGACGATTACGAATCCGTCACATCCCCTGGTATCCCATAACAATCAACCTAATTGGTGACAAGAGCGCCAAATGGACCTGAGACCATGTTTAAACCTGAGTTAGGCTAAGTTGCGTTAGCGTGTGTGCTTTGAAACCGACGCTATTCTCAAAGGATCCTTGGCCTACTTGCACACTGGTATGGATCAATATGTGAAGCCAAGCACCACAGCCAATTTCATGCACACACACTTTGTTGATGAGAGCACAAAGCTAATGGACTCTTTGTTGTGGTTACTGGAAAAAAAAGAAGAAAAAAGCAAGCTGGTGAGATAATACTAATATCCCCTCACACATCCCTTCCTTCATCCCTCCATCCTTCCCATGTGTCATCTCTCTCACAGCACTCTCAACTAATGGGTTTCCCAGTTATCCATTTGCTAGCCATGTCCATGCACACGCTGAATAGGCGAAATAACTAAATTCAAATTGCTGCCTGTGCATTATTGGATATAACATTTGACACATGCAACATGGTTAGAATCATGGCGACGTTGACTTTTTTCGAGGGATGTCAAAATTGCGTTAATTTTTAGTTAAAGTTTCTTTAACATCACTTTAAAAAAATATATATATATATATTTTTTTTTTTAATTAAAAATAAAAATTACGCACGATTAATGGCCGTCCTTTACTTGGAAAGCCTGTACTGGGAGAATTCCAGTCGCAACGCAGCAGACGCATCCATGTCAAAATTTAGCAGTAATAAATTTAATAATAAGGCATATATTTGTGGAGGCTGGGGTCAAGTTGTATTTTACAATTGTAAAAATGTGCATAATTTCATAAGTTACTTCATGTTAAAGATTAGATAGCTCTTCATATGAAAAGAAAAATGCACTGAGCTGTCACCAGCGTCTTACAAATGCAACTATGCCATCTAGTGGCAGATAAATGACCTCAACACAAATCAATATCACACTGTTTTTTTTCCACTTTTATGTTAACAAGAGTATGAAAACTTAGAAAAATATATTTCATTGTACATTTAGAACAGATATAAAACTTGCAATTAATCGTGAGTTAACTATTGAAGTCGTGATTAATTACGATTACAAATTTTAATCGCCAGACACCCCTACTTTATTTCATAACAATAACTTTTGTCAAGTGAATATAAAATAAAATACAAATATGTCACATTTCTACTTATGCTACTTTTGTATAAAATATAAAGAAAATATTTTATAAATATCACTAAATTCTGATGAGTGCAGGTTCATGATATACCAATGAGCAATCTCGATTGGAACAGCGTTGGATACATTCAAGTTACATGCTATATACACTCTACAATCTAGAAACCACAGTACATTCACAAATTTTGAACATCAACATGTTCAAAATTTCTCTGCGACAAGAAAAACGGTTCGAGAGTATAAAGAGTTTCACCACCAAATAACACAAGTATCAGACTTACAGTCTGTGTAGGTGTGCGTGCGTGTGTGTCAATAATATGCTCCACCTCTGCCAGCACTGAGCACATTAATATTTCATCTACAAGGTGGAATACAGCAGTCTCATAACAGAACCACTCATTCATTTAAAGGCATGAGAGCACACACAGAGAACATGCACACACACACACACGCACATTTGCTGCCTGAGAGGGATCACCACTGCTATTAAAAATTGATTAGCTGTCATAGTATCATTTTCCCCCCAAGGTCAAGTCTCAAGCCGTGTGTGCATGCAAAATGTGGAGTGCATAGATGAGATGGATCTAAAAAAAAAATAAAAAAATCTGCCTCTGTCCTTCAGTCATTGAAAACATTGAGAAATGGAGATGAGCATGGATTAAAGGATGACCAGGAGAGAGCTCCAGGATAAAAATAAAGCAGTTTAACCCTTCAGCTTTTTTTCCATCCTCTCCCCTAATTCCCCTTCTAGTATCATTGACTTTTGGATTTGGATTTCCCATGGACCAGCTTTAATCTTGGCCTTTAATCATACCAAATAACAGGCTGATATGAATATTCAAACTCATTAAGATGTTGTAACATTCTGTCCAAGGCGTCATTAACTCATTCACTGCCATTGACGGCTATAGACGTCAAAAATTCATTTGAACTACTTCTATTAGTTGAACTCTTTTTTTGTTTTCATTTTTGTTAACAAGAGTATGAAAACCTAGAAGAAAATTACTGTACATTTAGAACAGATATAAAATTGTGATTAATCGTGAGTTAACTATTGAAGTCATGCCTGACGCCCCTAATTTTTAATAATCTTTTCTTAAAAAAAAATAATATTATTATACTTTTATAAAGGTAATAATACTCATATTCTGCAAATATTTTGACCCTCTCATATGGCTAAATCTAACGTATTCGAAAAAAAAAGCTTTCAGTTTGACACAGTTGCACCACTGCATCCATCATTTTCTTTACAGAATTGCTTTTGAAGAGCAGGATGGATGGATGGAAAAGCTAAATCCATCCATTTTTATCCATCTCAGGAGGCGGCCATTTTGCCACTTACTGTCAACCTGAAAATGACATTTGACCAATCATGGCTCATCTGTTTTCTGAAGCTGAGCCATGATTGGTTGTAACATGTTACCTAAGCCTTAAGCAACTGTTATGTCATTTTCAGTCGACAGCAAGTGGAAAAATGTCCGTCCCCCTGAAATGGATAAAAACAGGTGGATTTTGCTGTTTTACTCATATTACACGAACACAATAATATTAAAAATGTCATATTTAGACTAGTGGGTGAACATACAAGATAAAACAGTTTTGGGTTTACTTCCCCTTTAAGAAAATACAGACATAGTTGCGTGTTGAATTTATTTCCCAAATCATCATATTTTCACAAATCACTTTACTAAATGTTCATTTTGTATAGCTTAATTTCCTTGACTGATACACGTGCTCCTCAATGAGAGGCTCGCAGCTGTTTGATTTAATTACGGTGACGTTGAGGAGGCACCTGCGACCTCTAGGACATCACGGAGCGTAACAATACCACAAGGGAAGGCGAGATACACACGCCAGTCAGGAACATCCTCCCAGGGATTGGGATTAATTTGACATCTCTGGACGGAAGCAGGCTTCAGCTCCTTGTAAAACACAGGCGTGTGCGCGCACACACATGACCAGCGCAGGCTGATTTCCCCCGGCTTGAACTGTGACGTCTCAATCTGTTTTCTGCCATATTAACATCAGGCCTGTAAATGTATCTCGCAGCTTTCCGTTGGGGGATTTGCTGCTCATTGGACATCTTTCATTGTACAATGTAATCGTATAAAATGTGGCGCTGCAAGGTGCGGGGTTGGGGGGGGGGGGGTGCATGTGTGCAAATGCCATTGCAGCAGGGGATGTCGACCCCCACTGCTGGTGACATTTTTCTTGGAGAAATGTCACCTCGGTCATTTTCGTCCCCGCGCTTGTGCGTGCGCACGTGTGTATTTGATTAGCTCTCGGCGCGATCTGATTGATTTTGTATAACACGAGCTTGTTATGTTGGAAAATAGCAGGATATTCGCTACAATTTCCATCCCACATCACAGCAGCGAGGTCTTATCTAGAGCACACGGCTTATGCAGGAAATTTGAGAATAACCACAAGCAAGCAGACATTGACTTATAAATAAGCGGGCTGATTTAGTGGATGCGTTTTGATCAAAGTCAGGGTTGATTGAGCTCAACAGCCTAAAAAAAAAAAGCAGGTAAGACACCAACAGATGCGACTGAACCGTCGCGCTGTGTGCGCGGTTGTGCAATTAGTTTCCATGCTGCAATTTCAAATTTGAAATGAAGGTCAACGTCATCGCGACGTCACAGATTTAACAAAAAAGTCAGCACGTGACCCTTTCGCAACAAGAATGACTTTGAGCCACATCGCAACAGTAAAGTCAATGCAGCCTGCATATTGTGTTTTTAACTCTTTTATAATACTTAAGTATAATTTCATATGTACTTGTGGCTATAAAGCCAAGTGTATATTTTATATATATTATATAATATATATTTTTTAAAATCCACTTTTTCCAAATTTGACATCTTTTGTCTTTTTTTATCAGGGGATCCATATGTAAATCTCTTTTAGCACATCCTATTTTGCCCCCCTCCCCCATATACTCTGTTTTCCATCCCCAAAACATGCTTCTTAAGCTAACTGAAAACTCTAAATTGTCCATCAATGTTGTTTGTCTATATGTGCCCAGTGATTGGCTGGCGACCAGTCCAGGGTGTACCTAGCCTCTCGCACAGAAACAGCAGGGATGGGCTCAAGAATGATCTAATTAGGAAAAGTGGTAGAGAAAATAGATGGATGAATGGATGGATTTTTTGTGAAAACTAGAAAGATGCAACAAGCAGAGCCAGTTTGGTTCAATTAAGATGCTACAAAGCAGACTGTGCCAGTGCGCGCGCGCGCGTGCGTGCGTGCGTGCGTGTCTTCCTGATAACCGAGGAGACATCTGTCACTTCCATATGGAGATAAACTCAAATGGAGACTCGAAAGTGAGCATTAATTGGTTGCACAAAAAAATGGATTTGACATTTAAAATGTCACTTTCAAGCCAAATTGTTCTTACAGGATGAAAGGTGACCAAACTAAAATGACCTACAGTAACCCACACAGTTACTGTAATCTGCAGGGGAGGGGCTTTTTGAGATTCGTTTTTTTTACTTCTAAGTAAAGTGAGATGCTGATTATTGGTCCTGCACCTGTGGAAATTAGAGCGACTACCTCTGTAGGAACTTTATATCTCGTCTTAAGATTTATTTCTACGCTAACAAAACTAGAATGCAACTAGTCTCCTTCGGGCCTCACCACCTGACAGCGGAAGTTTGGCCTGTTTTGTTCCCATTTCTCCACCCTGAATGTCTCTTTGTCACAATAGACAACGTCTTTTTTTTTTACGTCGGTTTTAGCGCACATTCATTTTGTCATGCCAACCCACACTCACACACGTGGATGAACTGTCAGTGAGCACAAAACTGGAAAAGGGGGGAGGGCCACTAAAAACTCATTACATGGACAATCGATATTGCACACACTTCAGCAGCATGAAGGCCCCCAACCACATCCACGGCACGTACACACGTACATTTCATCAAGCGCTGGCTGGGGTGACAGATGACTTTTGTCAGCTTGAGCTGTGTTGCCGTGGTAACCATTAAGCCTATTTTTTGTATGATACGGCAGAGGTGACTTCGGACAAAAAACATCCAGGTCAGAATTGTGAAACATTTAGATGGTGACATGCACTCATTGAAACTTAATTCTTAAAATATAAAAGATTTGTCTTACCTTTCCTAGACCAGGTGTGTCTTTGACCTTATTGGCCGCACGAAGAAGGCAGGGTGGGGCCGGGGGCGGGGCTGCCAGAAGGGCGGAGCTGAAATTGGTGGGGAACAATTGGCTGTCGCACGTCGGCGACGGCGATGTCACGGGCAGCGGCAGTGTCGCGGCAGCCTTCAACTTCTTCTTCTTGGATGTTAAATTCAGTTTTTGTGCGGCCCTGGCAGGGAAACAACAGACGAAAGACAACAGATGTTCACGTTTTTGATTAACGCAACCCATAATTGATGTTTTAAGCTTGCTAACAAGGATCTAGCATGGCATCCTTAAAAGTTTGACAGAAATGCTAATTGCAGACTGGAGCTACGCACGCACACACGCACACACCGTTGTTTACATAAGTCGCAACATCTGGATGGGGAGTGGCTCATTTGCTTTCTTGTTGCTCTATTCCCTGTGGCGTTCTGCTCAAAGGGAGCCACCAAAAATGATATTTATATTTCTGCTGCATCTATTCCCAACTCAGGCGCTCTCCTTTGTTCTCTCTTTTTAACTTCCACTTCTAAATCTCTCCTTCTTCCCCTCCATCTGCAACTCTTGTTCACACAACACGGCATCGTTTTTTTTTTGCTTCTTGAATATTTCTCCACAACAGAGCACAATTCTAGATGATTGTTCGGGGGAGGGGGAACAGTTGGCCATTCCTAATGAAGTAAAATATTTTTGTTCTCTTGCTTATCATAATTGTTATTTTTCTATTTTATCCGAGTACTTGATTATTTAACAGAATTTCCAGTAAGATATCCGAATAGCAAAATATTGGCTGAATATTTACTTACTAATTTCAATTAAATATTTTTCCACGCGCAGCTGAGAAGGAAGATTGAGACTGTTAATGGAAAAATGAAAAAGTAATTTAAGAATTAGTGGGAATTAATTCACAAAGAGGCTGATTATTAACATTGTAATGGAGTAATTGAGCTCTGAAGCAGTCGTAATGTTGCGGTTTGTCATTCTTCAGATGTGTTAACGTGAGGCTGGAGCGAGAGAGCCGACCTCCTGACTCGGTCAAAGAGCTATATCTCACATCATTGGCTTTCAATTAAGTGCGGCGGGTTACTGGGATGAGCGCAAGGTAGGTGGCTGGAGTGTGGAAATAATGGAGAGACACTAGAGGAGCAATGAAATGAGCAGTGTGGATTGGAAATTGAATGCGGCCAATTGAAGCGTTATTTTCTTCAAAAATATTTGGAAAGTGCTTCATTTCAGACACAACATTTGGTGTGTACAATATGCAACCAACTTTAAGAAATAAACGCAGCCGCTCCTCTTTTGACTGGATCACGTAAATTGATTTCAAAATTCTCGTTTGCTTTAAATGCCTTCATGGTTTGGCACCTCAGTACTCGGCTGATCTGCTGATGCTATACTCGCCGCCTTCCTCTCTGAGGTTGGCAGATCTTGCTTTTCTGGTTCCTATATCAAAAATCAAGTTGAGAGGCGATCGGGCCTTTTTAAAGGCCGGGCCGAGACTATGAAACCATCTCCCTCTGAACATTAGAGAGGTCAATTCACTTCCTGTTTTTCTGTGTATGTGCATGTGCGTGTGTGTGTGTGCGTGTGCGTGCGTGTGAGTGTGTATTCATTAATTCACCTAAAACCTATTAAAAAAATCCCATAAGGTTCACCTAAACCGAACACTTCCAGCCAGAGTCGTGAGGCCGTCAGGAGACCCGAGGAAGGACCAAAGAAAGGCAAGGAAAGGAAAATACTTTTTAATTCTCACTGGCGTTTAAACTGCTTAAAATATGCATCGATGTAAAAAAATAAATAAATAAAAGCAGCGATTTACAACACCATATGTTAACTGTTATGCCTTGCGCAGTTTTTAATCGTTTCTAGCCAGATCCTTTTTGGGGACGGACACGTTTTGCGGATATCCGAAATTGTTTGGCCGGTCTTTGTAGACGCCTGAGAACATGTTGCGAGGGGGCAGAATATTAACCTTAACCACCAAACACTGATAACAAGACAAGAATGTAGTTAAACAGTCAAAATTATTAGTTCATTTTCAAGATTTTTTACTTTGTTTTTTTTAAAATAAAATTACAAAAAGTTCATGTTTGTAACAAGGTTAAAATGTAGATGTTAAAATAAAAACAGATTTTGGTTATCAAATGAATCATTTTGTGTAAAATAAATAAATACATTTTAAAAATTGAATCGAAAATCAGGAACTGAACATTTAAAATCGAATCAAATCGGGCTTCAGTGAATTGTTACATTCCTACTGTTTTTATGTTTAGTTTTCTGTGTCTTTTTTATGGTTTTATTATTTTATTAAATTTTTTTGTAATTGTTGTTGCCTATTTGCCTATGTGTACACAGCACTTTAGACTGTGTTGTTTTGAAAGTGCACTAAAAAATGCTTTAATTGGTAAAGTGAATATATTAAGTTTATTTAACTAATAGTTCATTGAACTTAATACTTTGGATTGGAGTCACTTTGGACTAACCTAATTCAGGCAAATATATTAAGTTCAATGTACTTCTAATTTATTAAACTTAATATATTCACTTTGGACTAACTTAATTCAATTGTGTGTTACCAATTGAAGCGATTTTTTTTTTTTTAAGTTGGCCAACAATTCAATTTGTAATCTTAAATTGGTTCGACAATTCTCTTTTTAGAGTGTGCCTTATAAATAAAGTTGGATTGGTGCAATGTTGAATGTTGCGGTTATTTTGCCACAGTAAGATGATGGACATGCAGTCACAAGAATCCCTCTCACATCGAGGCATCACTTTACTGTAATCCGCTTGTCAAAACCACCACTTCGATAAATAGTCATAACACATGGTACGAGTGTGCGTGTATGTGTGTTCTGTCTGTAGCTACACACACACACCAACACATCTAATTGGCAATGTTTAATGACAAGTGGCCTGGGATTTGGCTGAGTGGATCTATTCCAATCTAACTCTAAAATGAAGGGCACTTGTTTTCCATCCATCGACTGCCTCCCCCCATCCATCAGCACTTCCTCTGTCAGCCAGCCTCCATCCTTCTCATCTACAACCCTCCGCATCCTCCATTCCCTTTGTTCATTCCTCCACCCGTCTCCATCCTTCACTTCTCCGCCGTCCCCTTCTCGCTTCAATCCCTCTCACGTCGCAATCAGCCACCAGATCTGCCCCTGCATTTTAATCCCCTCTCCCCAATTATTCTTTATCCTCTTGCACCGCTCTCGTCTCTCCTCCCCTCAGTGACTCTTGCACCTTCAGCGCAACCAGTCTTCAAAAATATTGAACGGAATGCTCAAGTTGAAATTGCATTCTGAAAAATGCAAAAAGGATGATTAAAATTGAGGACTATAGTATAGCAGATCATTGCATTACCCCAATACCACGTGTTAAATGCCCATATGGATGAGAATCTCGCCAAAATGGTTGGTAACATTATCCATTTGGATTGAGAAATATATGAAGTAGGCCTGAAATGATTAATCACATAACTTGTTTAATTCAATTACAGAAAAGAGTCCAATCAAAATGTTAGCCTTCAAAGCTTTGCAATGATTGAAGACAGAGAATGTCCAAAGTTTGCAATCATTTCAGACTTGAAAAAGGAATTAGCGACGTACAATATGTCTAACTGCAAAGCAGAACTACCAAACCGCAGCAGAATGTCTACCATCGCCAGCACAAGTTATCGACGTTAGCTAATTTAATATAGTCTACCAGTACCACTGCTTTTTAAAGCCACACATGCTCAAAGTCATATTATAGTGTGGAAGGTTATAGGCTATAGGTGAATAATACCTGCACCTCACATGTATAATTTGTTGCTTAATAATGCTATATCAGGATTGATCTGATTCATCGATTAATTGATGGGATAATCGGTTGAACAATTATTTAATTATTAATTTAATTTAATTATTTAATTAAAAAATATTCACTAACTGCACCACTAAAATGAAAACTTTGGTTTGGGTTAGTGTGACAAATTACTTGGTCAAAAATAACCCAACTATGGGTGAAAAATGGGCCAATCCTCTACTTGGGTCTATATGACCCAACTTTGAGTCAAGAAATGGGACTTTCAGTGTAAAACAAATTGTGAATTTTGGTCAGATCCTTTACCTGGGTCAAAAAATTGGGTCATTTTGTATAAAACAACCCAGAAAGTTGGGTCAAATAAAGTGGATCGGTCCATTTTTGATCCATAATTGGGTTACTTTTGACCCAACTGTTTTTAGAGTGTAGGCAGCCCTCGTCATGGTGAGGATGCATGGTTAAGGTTAGGCACCGAACACGAGATACATTTCTGTTCAAAAAAAATTTGTTGGAAATGGCAACATGAATTTTGAGGCACATGCTGACATAACTTAAAGACACGCATAGAAAATATAACATCAATAATAATTAGCACATGAAAATTACAGTAAACCCTGTTTGAACATGTCAATCAAAAGTATTCTTATCTGTGAGGCAGATTTTTTTTTAATTGATACGGCCCTTGCAATTGATCTTATTATAATGTGCAGGTGTACCTAATGAAGTATTGAGTATTTAAGGATTTTCATTCAGTTGATCAGAGATTTATGAATTATATAATTAATAGCCGTTTCTTGATTTTCTGTCTCCAAATTGTGATTCATGGCTAAATTGACGACCAATTTAGGTATTAAAGAGGCATGAACGCCAGTAAGAAGTAAAGAGTAAGCCTCCCCATCACTATTAGCCGTTCTCCTTCCAAAATAACAACACCTTTCCAATTCTCCAAGTCACTTGGGACCAATTCATTTACTCGTACCTCCGGCTATGCACGCACACCGACCACACAAATCCCCAAAGAGGTAATCGCCAGAGCATGCAGTAAAAAATTCCTGCACTGATAGAAACTCCCTTCCCCCAGTGCACACACACGTCCCTAGAGGGCCACTGCAGCACGAGGGGGGGGCACAGTGGTATAATACATATACGGAGGGAGCCATTGACACTAATGAAAGATATTAGTCATACAGGCATTAGCGGCAGCGTGGAGGATGGAGGAGGTCAGTGTGGAGTCAGGAGGATTGAGAGACTGAATGAATGAAGGCGGGACAATGGCATTGGGCAAGGAAATGGACATAGGGATTTGGCACGTGTGTGTATGTGTGTGCGTGTTGTGTCTAATAGGGGTGTCTGCATGCAGTCCACGTCTAAGGGTAAAGAGCGTGGAAGCCATGGGATTTAGCAACACTGCATGGCTGCACCTACCATAAACACATACATAAAACCAGCAAAAAGGACTACGAAAACAATTGTGTGTTCTCAATTAGTCTTGCGATACACACACATACACAGGTGTCTGATATGTGCAGCAAATTGAGTGTGTGTGTGTGTGAAGGTCACATTCAAAACAAAGGAATAACTTTGTCCCTTTTGACATATTTAAGATAAACCGTCACAAGATACACAATCCAATTAAACGACAACAAAGAGGCGCCAAATAAACCACAACACGCTTGACACCTGCAGCATTAAACCAACTGTTTATTCTTTCACTCTAGACGTTGATGCTTGTAAGCGAGGCCAAAAGCAGCTGTTTGTGCATGGTTGGAATGTCAACCAGATGTGTGTCTGACTGTGTGTGTGTTTGTGTGTGTGTAAAATGGCCCGCTTGCCTGCCAGTTCTAAGGTGACAGAAGGAAAAGGCAAAAAGACAGCATGATTACACGTTTGTGTGAGTTCCGTTTGGATTTACAAGCTGGTTATGACACTTTCAGGGTTAAGAAAGTAACACAGGAGGAGCATGTCAGTAAGAGGGACAAAGAAGGACTAATAAACACAAGAGTGACCTTTAAGGTTGCGGCTATCGAATATTTTTATATCACGATCAATTGAAAAATCTAAGAGATAATCAAGTGTTCAGGGTTAAAAGAAAATAACATTTCACTTAATAATGAATGTTCTGTTGGTTTTCATTTTTAGATAATCAACTTTTTTCCCCCACCTAAATTGAAACTGTATTTTATTCTCTACAAACATTAGTGAGATTTTGGGCTATGAGACCAAGTGACATCAGAACCACAGTAGCGATTTTGCCGGCTGAAACAACACATTTGAGTAAGCATGGTTTGTTAAAAAATGATATGTAAGAACTGCAACTGTGTCAGCAAAAGGGTACAGAGTCATTTTCACCTATTAAACTGCCTTTAAAAATAAGTCAGGCGGCTCTTACCAGCCGATGTAGGGCACTCGCTTAGCGACTAGCTGCTAGCTAGTGCTACTAGCCGCTAACACTGGCAACAGGTACCACATATTTCAATATCAGCATAATTAATTTGAGTTTTTATTCACGTAGTTAGCTAGTGATTGAACATGATTTCAGTATAACTTTGTCTTTATGTTGGTGACAACGGTTTATGATGTTTTAAACTTAAACTGGTGTCCAACTATCCAATTTCCAGTCGGGAAGATGAGTCGTCAGCCACTACGCCATCACGTGTTGCCAGGAACAACTTCAAAATAAAAGCCTTCCAAGGCACTGGTGTCCGTGTATGACTGTATTTAGGGAAGATTTAATTTGAAGTTGGTCTTCTCACCAAATCACTGGCGTATGTGTTACCATCATGCATACCATTAACAATTGTGTCCTCACTTGTCTTCCTGACGACGTACGTGAGATAGAAAAAATATATTCTATAAAAAAGAGAAAAATAGATTTTTTTTTTTTTTTTAAATGAAGGTACTTGAATTAATGGAGGACTCATTTCACCCCTGGGGACTTGTAATTATAGAAGTGCCATTATTATATACGATTATTGGTATTGCTTGCTGAATGTGAATTTCAACAGTGCCTTGGCTGCTTTGATGACATAATCGCAGCCTTTGTTACCATTTATTATTTAGTGTTCATTTTGGCTTCCCATCGCTCGTCATCAATAATTTATCCTCAACAGTCATGTCTTATTGGCCTTGTGACACCGCTGAGTCTTCATATTTGATGACGTGAAGCAAGATACTTCATCTATATGCAAACACAAAATAAGTGAAAATGTAGCGAAATAATTCATTATGAAAAAAAAGGTTGAATCGCCATTTTGCATGGCATTTCAGAAAATCTAGACTTTCTTTGTTTGAATCTACTTACACTATATATGTATATATACTGTGTATATATTCCAGATATCTGACAAGCACATGCTGCATTAGTGACCAACTTAGTGCATCTTACCTGGCAAAAAAGGAGGCTGCAGACGAGCTGGTGGTCTGTGACGTCGTGGTGGTCGCTGCAGTGTGTGAGGGTGAGTTTGTGTGTGGTGATGAGTTAGTATGTGAAGGAGAGTGTGTGTTGTAGCGGTTCAGGGCAGCCTCGGTCAAGCCTTCTCTGGATGCCTCCGACACCATTTGGGAGATCTAATTCAGAGACAACAGAGAAATTAAGAATGAGGAAAGTTCATTTCGATCACCAGCAAGTTTATTGAGTTGTATACTTGAAAATTGAAGTAAATGGAAAAAAACACCAAGGTTAAGATACGAAGGCTACATACCAGGAAAACCTTTTGACTACAGGAGCCATTTAAAGTTCTAACAAACCGCCAATTTCCAAACTAATCACTTCGGCAAATATTTCATCAAATGTTGGGAGCTTATCACCCCCCCGTAGCTTTATTTCACTACGCTCTTTCCTCTGTAACTTGGAGCAGCTGCCACACAGGCTAAAAAAAGGATTGAAAGAACTTAGTCGGATAAAAACTAAGAATATGCTATGGTGACTTGAGATATGAGTGATGTTTTTTTGTTGTTGCTTTGACTTATGAGCAAAAATTTGGGATGCTGGAACGGATTAATGGCATTCCATTCATATCAATGAAAAATAAGTGATTTGAGTTGAGAACTAATGAAACTCATAATGCGCCACTGTACTCCAAACAGCACTATGAACTTTTTTTCAGATGACTGACTCCTTTGTATTACAGTATGTGTATGTGTTCCAATTGGAAGAATAGATATGGATTATTGATTATTGTGCGACCATTGCACTAATAAAAGGCTATTTTGCCTGAGAGTTTGTACATGGATTATGCCTGTGGACAGCTAATTTTGCATGTCCACCTGTGAATCTGTGTGTGTGTGTGTGTGCGCGCATATTTATTGCAAAAAGGTTCACAGGGTCCAAGCATGCAGCTTGCTGTCTTGATAAATCACCTCGAGTAAATGAGATGCCTCTATAGTTTATACTACATTCCTCTGTGCATTGATGCCCATTTCCAGTTGCTCACTGAGCTCTCCAGTGCTGCATTATTAAAGCTGTGGTGACCACTTATTAGAAAACGGATCTGGTAGGATATGTGGAAGACCAGCCAGCAAAGTGTATTTATATTGTTGACTGAGAAAAAAGGAATTTTTAGTAGTGTGCTAATACTGTTTTGATTTTTATATGTATGTGGTATTCGCACCACTAGTAGTATGACATTTCCTGCCAGAAGGTCAACAACATGAAATTTAATCATTTGGGGCTTGATTGTTGAAGAGCAGCTAAATTAAGTTTGCCGCTGTAAAAACAAGAAAGAATCACACACAATATAGTCACTAACGACATTAAGTCTACCCGGACCACATAACCAGATCAAGTATAACAGTAGTGTGAACAAAATGTTAAATAAACATAACAAGAAACATATGCAGTAAATAATGGTAGAGTGGGCATCCATCAGTTGTTTATGATATTGTATGTATGTTGTTCAAAACTAACTCGCCGCAACATATCAACCACTTCGACACTATATTGAAAACCAAGAAAAAGTAGGATGCAGTTGTACACTAATGCTAAATAAATCACAACAATTAACATTTCAATCAAAACGGAACATCATTATCTCTACGATGGCTCGATACAGCTGAAATTGTGCAGGTGTACCTAATTTCAAAGGTGAGCCGACATTGGAGTTGATGAATGTGACAGCATTCCAAGGAACATTTGAGGTCAAAAAGAAAAAAAAAGCACACTTATTCTATCAACCCTCCTTTTCCGCTGTTCTGTTCCACTCTTGGTGTTAAAAAAAAAGGGGGGGGGGGGGGTAAAACTGTGCTCATTCATCTTCATTATGAGCCAACCTCCATTTCCAAAACATTCACCTTCCTCATCTGTCTCTCTTAGATTTATTGTATTCTCCACTTCTTTCCAAAAGCCGGCCACGCTGTCAAACCCCAAAAATCCGGCCTGAAATTTAGGATGAAGAGTAATAATGCATGTGCATGTGGGTGGTCTTGTCTGCTATTACCAGGGGAGACAGTGGGGGAGATATATAGCGAACTTGTAGCAAAATTTGAAACGTTAGTCATTTGGTTGAAACAGGTTTCTGGCGTGACACCATGAGAAACGAAAAATCCATCCTGTCACCCACTTTTTCTCAAAATCTGCCATTAAGAGACAGGTTAGCGATGAGCACAGACAATTTCAATAAAAGTTTTTTTTTTGTAGAGCACAGGGGCACCCCGACGTGTCTCATATTTACAGAGAAAGTTGCAGTGCCCACGGAATACAACATCAGACATCATGACTCAACTAGACATACTGAGGCGTATGCAAAATACCAAGGAGATGAGGGGAGTAAGTACTGAGTTGCCAATCTTAAAACATGTCAACTGAGGCGACAAGATATTTTTAAGAAAGCCAGCAAAGAGAATGATGCGGCAGTCAAAGCTAAGTGCGTGGTGAGGTGAGTGAGATGATTCCGACGGCGGGCCGATAAGCTATTCAAAGAAGGCGAGTTTTTTAAAAAGTGTATGATACAGGCTACTAGTTTAGTATGTCTGGAAAAAGAAAGTCACTTTAGCAACATCATCTTTGTAGTGCGCATTGCATTTAGCATGATGCTAATAGTGACATGAGCACAGTCATGGCCGCTCCACCAGCAATGTGACCACTAAAATAGAAGATCTGGAGATTCTATTCTGCCTTTCTGTCTACAAATATGATTGGAATTTGACTATTATTTGCCATTGTGAGATACTTCCATGTCAAGACAATCTTACTATGGTGAGAAAAACGTATTCTGCATTTAAACTCCGTGAACAATATGTCTCTTTTCTAGCCTTGATGAACATGTCTCCCCTCAGCATCTCTCCACATGACTTTGTTGTGAGCTCTCCCCATATTCCACTTGACAAAGCGCCTTTCGATCATCACTGTTGGCAGCTCCTCCCACTTTAGCTTCCCGTCTCTCAGGGGTATGAGTCTAAACACGGGTGATTTATGATCCTGCTCTATTTCTCCTCGACTGCCGAACCGCCATTACTGTCAAAATTTACAGCGGAAACACTGACATTGCACACCTCCCACAAGAGACGCAAACTCTAACAAAGACATGCACCACATTGAATGCACAGTAGTATCAAAACGGAACACTCACCATGTACCGCTTTATTAGGTACACTGTCAGAGAGTGAGAAAATAATTGAGCAAGGTGTTTCCTTATTGTGGTTGTAGTTTGTTGTGGTGTATGGTATTATGGTAACTCTTTTGCTGAATCACTGCCAGTCATTTTAGAAAATTTCAAAAATGTTCAATACCCACACAATATTATGTTCAATAATTATATATAGACAGAATAGACTCCCTCCTTTTTGCCTTGTCTCGTTCTTTTATTTTTTATTTTTTATTTTTTTATTTTTTCCTCAGGAGAGCTCAGTATTGTTCATTCGATTTGACATCATCATTGCTCTCCTTTTTTTAAAAAACAAATAAATTTTAAAAAAAATAATAAAAATGTTTTTTTCTCTCTCTTTTTTTTTAAATATATATACATATATATACATATACACACACACATATATATATATATATATTTTATTTTTTTTTGTTGTTTTGTTTGTTTGTTTTGTGGGTGAGCATGTGCATGTGCGTGCGTGTGTGTGTGTGTGTATTCATCAGTTCACCTAAAGCCCATTAAAAAAAAATCCCATACTAATAATATAATATAATAATAAATTGCCAAATGCAGAAACATCAATGTAAGTTATCACGATGTAGTGGCTCTCGCTCTTTCTCGTTCTTTTATAATCAACAGTAGAAAGATGTAGGTTGCACAAAATGCAGCCATTACTTCCATGGACTCTGTGTTTATTTTGTATAAAATGGGGCAATGATGTCATCTACTGGTGGTTGTGCATCAATAAAGTTGTTTCCAAGTTTGACATTTAGAGTTGAGTATAATCAGATTCTCCCCCACTTGGCCCCATTGAAAAGAATGTCATTGACAAGTATACCTGTCAAAGGCAGTGAATGAGTTTTAATATAAGACACTGTTAAAAATAAATAAATCTTTTCCGATTTTCAGTTGTGGATTGAAGGAGAGTTTTAGGCCACACTAAAAACAACAATTTGAAAAGAAGAATAAAGTTACAGAATTACAGCAATAAATAATCTTTACAATTTTAAATGAGAAAATAGTTGTAATTGACAGAATTCTGAGAATTAAGTTAGAGTTAAAAGTAAACTTAATATCAGTCATATTATTATGAGAAAAAGTTGTAATTTCATAAGAATAAATTTCATTGTTAACACATTATTCAACTAAATTCCCACCGATATTCCCCGATGACTATATGGAAGGTCTTGCGGGAAAGGCAGCTGTGGACATCTGGAAATTCACTTTAAACATAATTCTTGTAACATTACGTGCATAGTTGTATTACTACATCTTTTTTTCATGAAGGAATATGGATTGTTGCATGAGATTGGATTATTTTATAGTTTTGTGGTATGTGTAATTCTCCTTTGTAGGCCTACTTATTAGTCATCATATATAAATACAAGCCATGGTAGCTTAAATGTCACTTATTTTTCTTTTTTTTTATCTCATTCAAATCCTGCACTGAATATCAATTAGAAAAGTATGGAAAGCAGTGGCAAAGATTTAATTAATATAAAACAGATAACATTTGAGGAAGACAAGATAAATAGACATTGGAAATAAGTGCAGAAAAAATGGAGTGAGATGGAGAGAGAGAGAGAGAGAGAGAGAGAATAAAATTAGTTGGTTACTGTGGGTGTGTGACAGAGTCCCTAGAGTTCTAATTATCACTGTATGAATTATTACATCTGTAGAACACGTTTGCATGCCCACACACACATGCGCGCACACACACACACACACACACACACACACACACACACACACACACACACACCTCAGGATCTCCCCTGGAGTCCCTCGCATACACCTCTGGACTGCTCATCACTGCAGGCGTTCTATCTTCTCCTCCTCCCTTGTCTCTTCTTGTTCCCTCTCTTCCTGTCTCCCCTAAACCATTTCGGCATCTTGAGAGGTCTCTTGGATTACATTTAAGAGACTCAAGTGGTCTTGGTAACACAAAAAAATGTTAGTGTTGAATGGACCTAAGATCCAATTTGTCATGGTAGAAAAATCATCATACTGTGATGTGTGTGTTTATAATACAGCTCTCAGTGTGATGCAACACAATTCTTCACCACTGCTGGCTACAACCATAAACATATTGTTAAATGAATGCCTGTCTGATTGTGTCAGTGAAAACTGAGCAATATTATCTTGTTAAAGGGATTATATTTGACAAAACTCTTGTAGTGGATCCAATGAAGTGCATTTTAATATACAGTAAAAGAGAAGGGCACAGAGGAGGGAGAATGAAAGGAAAAAATGATGTGAAAATGGCAAGCGTGTTGTCAGTTAATGAATGCATACCACATTAACTAATTAATCCCAAAGGCAAACACATTAGATGTCGCTCTTCTTTACATGTCTGCTGTACTAATAAGAGCAGATTATCTCCCCACTATTCCCATTGGCTGAAACCCTGGGAACCAATAATGAATAGAGTATATTGATATATGCAATATTTATCATATCAGTAGTGTTAGTTGTTTGTTTTCACAATAGTCCTGAGTTTTAATTTTGACTTTTGAGTTATGCACAATAAATTTACAGTATATTGTATCTTTTTTCTAAAAAAATAAAAAATAAATCAATATAGTAATGCTTTTAGAAAAGAAAATACAGTTTGCTGCTATGCACAATGTGAATTTAAGAAATAAAAAATGTTGATTAAAAAACGAATTATTAATTTGTGATATTGTAATATTTTTGTTTAATTATACCCTTGCTTCTGGTCTAACCTGAAAATAAATAAATAAATTGCTCGCAGCCTCCACTCTAATAGACTCATTGCCAACCACTTGAACAAATAAATGTCTCTTGTGGGGGGGAAAAAAATAACAGCTTGTTACGAAAGCTAGAAACTTAAGTAGGGAACAATTTCTTCCCCATCCAATTATTGCATTAGCAGCAAGGATCCAAAAATAGATGCAATGCAATGCAAGTATCAGTTCGACCGATCAACAAATATCAGTGGCTGTAGGTCAACTCTAACACAAGCATTTGAACAAGACCTCCTCTGAAAAAGAAGGCCTTGCCCTTTCTGAACTTGAGTAAATCAAGGTCACTGACCATTATTTGAAGAATTTGGGTCATTCTCCCGATAGCCTACCTGGTACGGATAGAGCGTAACTCCTCCATTAGTTCTGTTCATGTGCTGATGACCTGCTGTGTTGTTACTGCTGTTTGTACTGCTATTCCCTGGATTGTTTACTGCACTCACAGTTTGCTGTTGGGCCACCGCCGTTTTTCCAGAACCGGGCGACCCGTTCCGTCTTTCCGTCCCACCTCCGAGCCCCAGTGAGCTGGGTTTGGAGCCCAGTCTGTGCGCTTGTTGGCTCAAGGGTGCACAGGAAGCCGTTTGTCCAGCAGAAGGACTCCCGTGACCGGGGGCGGACAGTGCATGGCTGGGGCTCGGTGTCGGGGTCTGGTTGGGACTCGGGGAAGGTGACGGCGATGAGGGGCGAGCGAGCTGTGAAACAGCAGCCGCGGATGACGGGGAAGAGGAGGGGAGAAACGAGGAGGGCCATTCCCTTGATCCGGAGGCTCCCTGGGATGCGTAGCGGCCAAAGAAGGGAGGAGGGGACGAGGAAGGAGACAAATCCCACTGGTCGAGGGTGAGCACCAGGCGCACGGCTTCCTGTTTGAGCTGCGTGAGGTGAGTGGCGCACACGTCACAGCGACTGTCGCGCTCGTTCCACGCCCGCCGGGAACTGTTGGGGACTTGCAGCTTATCGTGGAGGAGGAGGGGGAAGGATGGGTCCTAGGGGAGGAAGAGAGAAACACAAGAGTTTAGGCTCAACTCTATTTACTTAGGGCGGCTTGGCTTAGTGGTAGAGTGGTCGTCTTGCATCTGGCGACCACGTTGAAGTGTCCTTGAGCAAGACACGGAACCATCATTTGCTCCCAGTGGACCTGGCACCACACTGTGTGGCAGCAGCCGACCACTGGTGTGTGAATGGGTGAATGTGAGGCTTTGTGCTGTTGTATAAAAAGCAGCCCATTTCATACTTTATCCATTTCAATACACTGAAGCTTCATAGCCATTGCTGGTGTAATCGTTCATTTGCCTGACTTACATACAATCAGTGTGGGTTCAGTTCCCACTCAGTGACGGTGTGAATGTTTGTCTTTTTATATATATAAGCTGCCACCCTGAACAGAATAGCCGCTATGTAAAATGGATGCATAATGATTTTTTTTTTTCATCTATAAAATGTATGAATATAAAACTGTTCTATACAAGACGTTAATTACCTAACCATAACAATCTAAAAAAAAAAGGGCTTTTGTGGTTAGGGGGAAAAAATGACAGCGAAATGCAAGAATGGACACAAACACAACATAATTAGTGTTTCAATTTCCCTTTTATCAAGTCATACTGATTTGTAAAGCGCTAATTAACAGTTGTTTGCTAAAAACAAACAGCTTCTGTTTTCAATATTTTTCTTCTGCAATGTTTTTAGCCGTTCCTTTTCCAGCTTTTCTTAGCCGATAAAGATGATTCAGATTCAGATTGCTAACAAACTGCATATGTTTGTGGTTTGTCAACATTCCAACAATATTTTTAAAACACCACTAAGGTGACAGGAACTCTCTTCAAGTTAATTTAATGTAGGCATTTATTATACATTGATATAAGTATGGTACTTTATTCGAATGACAGTTATGAATGTTATTTTAAAAATATGTTAGTTCGGTTTGATTTTGCAGTAACACAGATGAGAAAGGATTCTCCATTGTCATGGAAATTGGCATTGCATGGATATGCAGTTGAGCTTAGACATAATCGTCGAGTTTAAGGTAATAATATGATCATGTTTTCATACAATTTCGTGCTAAATTCTCTCAAGTACACACTGTGCACAGCATCTTATTGAAAGGAACTGAAAGCATTCACAGTGTCATAATGTTTTTCATTAAGCTTTCAGGATAGTATCATGTAAAACAGTCTCCAGCTTGACTTGAAAATCCTCTTATAAATACATTGTTTGTCATCATAATGTGGACCTTTTCCACAAGGCTCCATAAACTACTGGTTTTATTTAAAAAATAGCTAAATGCGGGCTTTAAATTTTTTTTTTAGTGTCAGCATGTTGGCTGACCAACTTCCAGCTTTCTAAACAGACGACGTACAAAAAAAACAAACGTGTAGCTTAATTTGGTCTACATGTTTTGTTAAACTAAACCTTTAAAATGCTAAGGCCAAAAAAAAAAGACATCACTTGTTACAACACACTAGAGACATCCTGTTCAGACGGAACATGTCAGTACTTCATCATCAGCGAGGAAGACTCGGCAGGAAGAAAATGAATCAACGTGATGAACTCTCCGTTGAAGTCCGATCAATAAGTGACGTATTGAGATTCACTTCTCGTCAATAGGCATATAATCTACACGGATCCCCCTCGCATTCCCACTTGCACGCATCCGTCAAAGAGACAGCTGATGAAGTGGTAAACCAGGCAGAAAGCAGAATTGACAGTGGGTGACTTGGGCCTGTGTAATGGAGCCAGTAGACTTCAGACAAGCAAATAAATGATGGGAAATCATCTTCAAACGATTTGGTGATGAATTAGCATTTAGACAGATAATATTGACCGGAGGTGATGAAAACCCTCCTCAAAAGTCCCTCAAACAGTTTGGCCATCCATGCCTAATCACTCAAGTGTGTTTAACAATGCAGATTTTGATTTGAATGAAACTCGGTGTACTTGATAGTGATGACACAAAGCAAAAACTAAAATTTTAGGTCTCATTGGAGCAGCCGTTTGGGAGCTACGGCCTGACAAATTTGGACAAATCTGGTAAAATGGCTGCCTTTTTTTGGACCCTTATATCCCAGGAACTACCGCATATTTTAGTAACTTGACCTTTTTGGATCACGTGACCGTCACACAATTAGTCTCTCACATGTTCTCTAAAACATATAAAAGTTTAAGAAAGGTATGTTTTTGTTTAGCGGCTATAATGAGTCAAAGTATCCATACCCTCATGATCTATCATTGAATATCTGAGGGTATGGATATTTTGAATCCTTCTAGCTGCTAAACAAAAACATTCTAAAAATTCTGAATGGCACCAAAAGGTCCAAGTGTTGAACAAGAATCCAGTATACCAAAGGGCTACACTGTAGGATGCAAACTGCAACATCCATCAGTCTGTTTTCTAGTTGCCAGGCAATCACAGGGCACCTTTAGACAAACATTCGCACTAGCATTTACATATTATTCAATTTAAAGAGACATGTTTTTGAAATTTAAGAGGACGCTAGAGAAAACCTCACACATGCACATGGAGCACATGTAAACTCCACACAGGAGGTTTCCGCTGCCGGCGGCTTTTCTCGATTTTCAATTTCAAATTCCAATTTCAAGCCCTTACATGGTTTCCGTACTGGAACTGTTTATGTGGTGGATCTGAATCTTGGTGGTCTTCTAGTGTGGCAAACCATCAATGTAATGCACTGTGCGACACACACACAAGCGGGCATCTATTAATAAAAGACCTCATATAGTTTCTAGCTCGATCAATACACCTTCTGTGGGGTGCGCACAAGGCCGCATTTCATCTGATGGTAAAATGTAGCCTCTCAACCAGAGAGCTGCTTGTGTCAACAAACCACAAGTACACACACACACACACACACACACACACACACACACACACACACACACACAAGATGTACATTGGGATAAAAAGTACCCTGTTAGTCGGACAAACTGACAAGAACATACGTTTTTAAACATTGACATACAAGAAGGCAAGCGTCCAAACACGCATAATCCTGATTGGCATAACACACCACACACTCATTCATCCGGCATCTTGAGCTGACTGGTTGCACAGCCTGTTTGCAGAGATGCCCGTGATATTCATACATGCATGTCTTGACTTTTCACTGTAGGCTCAATAATCTGTCTGTGGATGTGTTAGATATGACAAACAAAACAAAGCACGCCAAGTCCACATTGGATTTGTCAGTATTCTAGAAATCCATGTTTTGATACCACTTATCCTGTCCTGGGTCACTGCAAAGGCTGGCGTCTATCCCAGCTATGGCGAAAGGCAGACCAGTCAATCGCTGAGAGGTTGTGAATGGGGCATTGAGTCAGAACTGACCTCCATTAAAGTCTGCTACTAAAGTCTGCCAACAACCTATTATAGCCACATTTTTCAACGGTCTTACTCTTCAACCATTCAAAGGTTGTTCCCCTCTGTTAAGAGCAAGAACTCATTTGGCTTGATCCAGTCGTTATCCTTCACGGTCACTTACCTACTCCATATCCCAGTGGCCAATGGTGTCAAATCCAAGTCCAGAAAGTAAAAACCCTGCCACATTTTGGCTTTAGCTACAGGTGAATCTACTCATCTGGCAGGTTCCAGCTCGTTTACCGTTTAAGTAGAATCCGCTGTGGCTAAAGCCAAACAGTGGCAAGGTTTTTAATTTCTGGACCTTGATTTGACACCTGTGCCAGTGGTCAAACCACAACTACCTTACTTACACTTTATTAGGGACACCTACATGCGTAATCTAAAGTTTCAGGCTTTTCTGTAGGTTATTCCATTAGTAATATTTGGTATTTACTTACAAAATTTGTACTAAAGGAGAACGCACATTATGCTTAGGCTAAATGTGTTTATTTAACATACCTACCTCATGTTGTTTACCTATTTTTGACAACTAAATCAATCTTTAAATGACCCCTCACATGACAGAGACCATGTAACTACCTCTACTGACAAGTGCTGTCCTCTCTAGGCTAACTGTAGACTTATCTGGTAACGACATTGCAGTTGCAAACTCTTCTACTTGTCATTTTGATTGTTGAGAATGACGCAGAAGACTCGTACAAACTCTCAACACAATCAGTTGTCCGTCTATTTCACTTCCAATTGGTGAACATTGATCATTCCGTTTCACACCACAATCATGGAGTCAGGTTTGGCATTTAGCATAGCTTTTACGCTAAAACAAAATATTGCTCTTAATAGAAACTACACCGCATGATAATGGCTCAGGACAATCTTTCAGAGACAACTGAGCCTTTCATGACTTTAATCGCGGGTTGCTACTATCCAAACCTAAAACACTTGCCTTATTTAATAATACAAATGGCAATTAGTCTATAATTCTTTTGTGATTTAACTACTGTAAATACTGTGCCAATAAAGACCAACTGGTACCCTAGTCTTTCCCGATTGGAAGGAATTTACAGTTAGTCATTTGCCAAATCAGTGGAAAGAGGAACATTTAATCTCCTTTGACTTCTTTCCCTGCTAATAGCAGCCGGCCTCTCTCCCTCTCTCTCTCTCTCTCTCTCTCTCTCTCTCCCCCTCTCTCTCCCTCTCTTTCTCTCTCTCTCTTTCTCTCTCTCTCCCTATCTTTGTGAAGAAGCAATAAAGTGGACATGGTGTTCAGTGCTTGAGATGAGAGCCTTATTGTACCAAATTAGAGCGAGTGGGGCAGCAGCCAAGCTCGCTCATTAAAAAAAGGAACATGAGAGCTGTGGGTTAGGGTGGTGATGGTCTTGCGGGGATCGTTCTGGGAGTGAGAAGCATTTTAGTATGCGCTGTTGACAAACATTTCATTTCAACATTTCACTGAATTCTCTTTCCTATGGGCTTATAGATTTCCCCTTTCCACTCTAATTTTGTTTAGTCACTTATCTTTACAAACAGTAACTTTATAGGTTTTCCGGCTTCGCTGGTCTAATAACATAATTAGGCCAGTATTATGTTGTTATGTTGGCAGAAAAGCTCCAGCTCAATTTGAAGAAAAGCTATTTGATGGGAGGAGATGGGCAATTTTATTTTTTTAAGTCAATGCCAAATTGGGTTTAAAACATGATTATCAACGTTAATAGACATATTAGCACAGCGGTGGCTAGATAAGAACCTCGTCTTGTCAATGAGCGTGCCGCCTTTTGCCTCCCTTCCCTCGTCTGTCTTCTAGCCACGCCGGTCCTTTTGAGTTCATCAGTATTCCGAGAGCGACTCCACGAGTCTCGGCACCTGATAGTCGATGTGTGCGCCTCATTCATTTCCTCCGACAAGGGCAGACAAACACGGCGCGTGCAGGACGTGAAGGAGTGACAGAAAAATGTTGTGAGGTCGAAACAGCGGACGGAACATTGACCTCGGCGACTCGCGGTTCGGTGACAATCAGTCTATGTGGCACTGAGTGCGTGTGTTTGTGCGTGTGCCCATGCAGGCTTGGCACTGAGATTTGATGGAAGATGTCAAGACGGTCGTGTTACACCCGCTATATTTTTTCTTCACGTGTGCACGCTGTAGGTACACTCAGTAGGTGGAGTACATGGAATGTCAATCTGAACCCAACCCACACTACACACACACATATGGCCTTTAGCTGAGCGTAATGGACCGCAATTTATGATATTTCTCCAGAGATACATGGAGGTAATATGTTTACTTCACATGGGATCTCACGAGACCTCAGTTGAGTGAAGTGCAATATATACGCAGAATGTTACATGACGTAAGCAGAATCACAATCATCCTTTCTGTGGTGATCCTGAAAAAGAAAAGTGGATCAACTTACCCCACTCTCCCCTACTTTAACCACAATGTGACGTTTTGTAATGCTAGTGTGTAGGGGTGTGAATTGCCTAGTAATTTGTATCACGATTCATAGGTCACGATTCCATTCAATACCGACTAATCCTGATACGAATCTATAAATTGATTCTTGACATTTTTATTATTATTTTTTATTTTATTTTTTTTTACTCAAATTTAAAAAATACTATTCAGTAAACTTGCACATATACAGTGTAAGATTTATATGAAATTTTATTTATCTGAAAATTCAGGCTTATAACTGAGCCACTGCATTTAACAAACAGGTTGCAGTCTGTTTCATGTTTGAACAGCACTGAAATAAAAATATTAAGGTTTAATATTTCATTAATATAACATTCTTCCATGCTTAATGTGTGAATCCTAATCCAAAGTAAGACGTTTTGTTGAATATTCCTATAAAAAAAATGTATGTTTAAAAATCGATTCGGGCGCATATCGAATCGATTCGAGAATTGCGCGCTGTAATATCGCGATATATTGCCGAATCGATTTTTTCTAACACCCCTACTAATGTGAATGCAGCCCTCAACCATGATCTCTATTCTGTCCCTTCTTCACTTAGGAAAGAAAGGAGAATATAACAAAAATTCTAATTTATGAACCAGACAGCATGAGCGTGTGTCTGTGGAGTGTGTGTGTGTGTGTGTGTGTATACACAACATAATCAGTTCCAGTCGAGTGACCGAGGAAGGCAAACCTCTCAGTTTCCCCTCCAATACTCATTTAGCTCCCTTCATCTACTCGCTTTCATGCGCTGGATGATATGCACACATGAAGCCATATTCCCCAGCTGATCTGGGATCAGTGAAGTCATGCAGAAGAGACGCAGACGGTCTCCTGCACCTACACTCACACACACAGCACACACGCATGTAAATGCATGCAAGGCAGAGAGCAGGAGTGTGAAGCCATGATAAAGGAATGAGCAGGGAGTAGAAACGGAAACAGCGAAAAAAGAGTGTGAGAAAATGCTATAAATTTCAAGTAGGATCGCCAGCGATCATATAATATGATATCATGATGGAGCGTGACAGTGTGTTTATGTGTAAAGGATTGAGTGCATAGTCCAGTGCAGAATCAATCGCTGCAGTATAAACGACTGCAGATACACACACATCGACAAGAATCTTCAAGACGCTGTTTGTCTGTCTCATTGTGTATGCTTTTTTTTGGGCAATTGTCATTAATTATGCGTTTTACCCCCCAACTCTTATCTAATCCTTCTCAGCCAATCAGCATGAATGATGACCAAAAGGCTATATTTATTTATTTATATAGTGCATTTCAAGGGACAAGGATGGTTAAAAGCATTTTGATGAGGTAATTATACAATATGGTGAAATGTTAAAAAATTTGAGCATGTTAAAAATTCCTTTGAAACAAGAAAAACTGTTTGGGATCATTAAAGCTGTTTGTGAATGTTTGCCGAAAGTCCTAGCAACCTTTTGCAATCTTGAACGAACTTTGGTTAAAAAAACAACAACAAAAAACACATTTGCTACGCGCACACTGCCTCATAAGCCTTCAGTGCTGAGTGAGATATGGGCTCAATAAAGTCAAGCGCGATAGAAAATGGATGGATTCATGTGAGAAAAGCACACGGAACCATACCAAATCAACTTGGCAAACAGATTGGGCCAATTCTAAGAATAACAATATTGCCACAAGCTGCTGTGATCAGCATCCAAGCAGATTTGGAGCGCTTTGATACTACTTCCTTAGGAAGTTGTATCAAAGTGTATGTGTAGTGTGTGTTATGTAAATGTGGTCTTCATTAATTAGAAAATATCCAAATATCTCATGCAGAATTGCACCTAATCTTCTTTTTTTAATAGGGCTACAACGATTAAATATTTTTGGTATACTGAAAATTCGATCGAATAATCGAGTTTTTGTATAAAATAAAATAAAAAAATATTTTTGCTTGTTTAAAGAGCAATTATAAAGACACCAACAAAAATAAGACATTCCACTTAAAGGATCTTTGTGCAGTTTGTCACTTTTTTACTCGCAACTGCCACCTCTGGCCCAAAGCGTAACTGTAGCATCTATGCTCATTCGTACGTGCATGATCTTAAAGTGACAGCCACAGTTGACAAAGGAAGACATGACTTCAAATGAGGTAAGAAAACTCCGCCCCTCTCCTCCCCAAAGAAACTGTGGAGTGTGCAGGGTCCGCACACTCTACTATAAAGGGAAGATAAAAGCTGATAGGTGCAGTCAGAGTAAAACAGTCAGGGTTCTTCGTACTCATCTGGGCATTGGTGGAGCATGCATGATGTAGAAAAAGCTTACCTTTTTAAATGGCACAATGCACCTTTAATATTGAACAACCTCTCAGTTTTCATTTATTAAATAATATAAGATAATCAAAATTATTTTCCTAAATTTAAACTGTGCAAACCAGCAAACAGTATTTTCTTTTCTAGAACATTAGTGAGATTTGGGGAGAGGAAGTAAGTGATATTGCCGGCTAAAAGAGCACATTTGAATCAGCCTCGTTTGTTTAAAAAATATGATGAGTAGGAACTGCAACTGTGTCAGGCTATCACAACAAAGTGTGCACTCATTTTGTCTATTAAACTGCTTTTGAAAAGTAGTCCAATGGCTCTTAAAGCCTAGCGGCTAGCTGATAGCCACTAGCCGCTAGCGCTGGGAACAGGCACCACATTCTACAATGTCTGGGTTATTTACTATAGAATTGTTTTTTCAGCATCATTAATTAGCGCTTGAACATGATTTCAGGATGACGCTATATTGAGTTAGCGACGGCAATTTTAATTTATACTTGGCCCTAACCAACTTCTGTCGGGAAGACGAGTCAAGTTAGCCGCTATGCCACCACGGGCTCCCACGAACAACAAAATAAATGCATACCAAGGCACTGATGTCTGTAGATTTACTGTAGCCCACTTGTGAATCTTTTGCTTTGAGTTGTTTTGTACCATTGACTAATAGAATGCAACCACACTCAGTACGAACAAAAAATGAGAAATCAATAGTAAAATATAATAATAATGGTCGTATACTGTATATTAAATCAGTATCAGAAAATGAGCCATTGTAATACATTGAATATGAACAAAACATATGTAGACGAATGACTACTTCAAGTCAAAGTCAAGTTTATAACTGGAAACACTTTTAGCTCAGTGTATGCTAATTTGCAAACCTTTGAAATTTGGTTTTCTTTACTATAGGTAAAAAAATGCAATTGAGTGGGGGAGCAGGTGAGATGGTTTGACACCGTGATTATAAAGGAAAGGATGATATTTGAGTGAAGTGTAAATTGAAACGACCGCCTGTCAGTCCAGTCCTTTAAACAAATGTGAAAAGGGAACTACAGTATAACGCTTGTGCTGTTGACGCGCTGTAACAAAGAAAAGATGCCGTGAATTGCGTTACCATGGTGATGCGGAAATTAATTAGCATGCCGAGCTAAGTAGCTGCGGGGGAATGTAAATAAACTGCTGCATTGTCGTTCACTTGAGACTTTTGGTGTGTTTGCGTCTTCACGTTTGAATGTTTGCGTGCCACAAAGCGTTCCCCAAACGCTTACTTGGGAATAAGTAATTTTGGTCATCTTAAGATGTCTTCAAACTTAACTAAAGAGCTGTGTGAAGCTAATTACAGTTTGCTCATTGACTGTGACCGAACCTCCAGAAGGCAACGTGACAGCCATCCGACATACTGCGCCCGCGTCTGATGTGGATCCAGACTCGGTTGCTTTTAACGACCTTCTATAAATCACCGTAAGTGTTTTCTTCAAGCCATTAACGTCGTCAAAAACACTCGCACACAATCCGCGTCATCAGCGGCTGTTGAATTATGAGGGCTGTCTGAATTTGATGCATCCTCGTAGATGGTCGCAGCCTTGAATTGTGTCTTTGAACGTCTATTCACAAGAAGCGGGGTCAACGTGAACGTCTGCCGATCTTTTGAAGCCCTTTCGACAATGATGCTGATGACAAGCTTAGCCTCGGGAGAGGCTACTTTCATGCAGCGCTTCACAGCCATAATGAGTCGCTTGGGTCAACGATACTACGGATTAACCCGGATGAAGCGCTCGCCACAAAAACAGGGTTTTGTACAGTGAGCGCATTCGCACGCGGGTGTAAAAATAGGATGGCTTGACCAGTGAGTGTTTGTAGTGGGATAATAAGCTGCCTAAATGGGTACAAAATACTGAAAACAGATGCGCCTCATGTAGCCATCACATCAACTCTTTATGTCTGTGCCCAACTTTAAACGAACAGAACTTGGTCCCTCTGTCCGTCTTTGTTTCTCTGACGGTTTTGACCACCATGGGCTCTCATTTTGTGAGTGTCGTAGTATCCTGCATGACACATGCCGTAACCTTGTGCCTATACGGGTTCGACTCGGTACTCTGGATCTGTGAGTGCTTAAGAGTGAATTGTCATACTGGTTTGGGTTTGAAAAGACGTGGTAGCAAACATCCCTTCATATTTCCCTTGAGCGGACCATTATTGCACCAACTTGGTGGAATCTCTCTCTCTCTCTCTCTCTCTCTCTCTCTCTCTCTCCTTCTTCCCTTGAGCGGACCATTTTTGCACCAACTTGGTGGAATCTCTCTCTCTCTCTCTCTCTCTCTCCCTCTCTCTCTCTCCCCTTGAGCGGACCATTATTGCACCAACTTGGTAGAATCTCTCTCTCTCTCTCTCTCTCTCTCTCTTTCTCTATCTCTCTCTCTCTCTCTCTCTCTCTCTCTTCCCTTGAGCAGACCTTTATTGCACCAACTTGGTAGAATATCTCTCTCTCTCTCTCTCTCTCTCTCTCTCTCTTCCCTTGAGCAGACCTTTATTGCACCAACTTGGTGGAATCTCTCTCTCTCTCTCTCTCTCTCTCTCTCTCTCTCTCTCTCTCTCTCTCTCTTTCGCTCTCTTTCTCTCTCTCTCTCTCTCTCTGCGACATTGATGTATTGTTTGTCGGCTCAGGTAATCCATCTTGCCAATTCCCAAACACTGAACATGGTCGCCCTCCCATCCCCTAGCACTCTCTCTCCCATCCATATGTTCCTCCTTCCAGTATCCTTCTATCCCAAGGTTAGTGAGGGATGCTCATGAGGTCGATCTGCCTGACAACTCCAGCTTACATAGGGTATAATAAGTAAGCCTCCATATTCTGGCTAAAAGGCAAGTGAGGCTTTCTTGTGATTTGAGAAGCATCTTAAAAGCTTTCATTCAGTCAGTTCATGCATCTGTCCACTTAAAATGAACCAAACTTTAAAAAAAACAAAAAAACAAGTAGCCCTAAGGCAGGATGGAGAGCCAATATTTAAAGATAAGTGCATGGAAAAAAGTTAGAAAAACACAAAATAAACATACCCCCTCTGAGTGTGCACTTGGACCATCTTAACAACCTCTTTAACTAATCTGCCTTCCAAACGGTACGAGCCAGCGCCAACTGAGCGTGCCTTCGGGGCGTTACATTCACACACTAGCACCCATTCATTCACGGGACCCCCTGAGAGCAACCACAGTGTGCCACTGTTAGCGCTGCTTCTCCGAGGGGGATCACTAGACACTCACTGAGACGCTGACATTAGCACAGAGAAATCATAGGAATTATAATCAATTGATTGATCGTTAGGAATTATATTGATTGGGTGGAATTGATGGTTGATTAACCACATTTTGAACCAATTGTGACGAAAGTGCACAACAGTAAAACCAGCAGAGGAATCAGTCTCAATGAACAATACAGTATGATGTAAGCTACTGAGGACAATTTTTTTAGCAATTGAAAGTACTAATTAAATCCATCCAACCACCTAAAAAATAGCTTTCTACATAACATAAATCAAGGTCTGCCGGGTGCAACAGATAGCAACATAATTCCATATGGCTGGCCAGATTCGACCCGCGGGCCTTGAGTATCGAGTGCATTAGAACAGCTGCTTGTCTCCTGCAGTGCAGGAAGATCCTGCGCGGCACTTTTGATTGGCTGTCCATTTGAACGTCGAGTGAGTAGGAAGAGGGCATGAGAGGTATACATAGGGCTGCGTAACTCCATCTCTGACACACAGTCAATAGCAGATAACAGTAAACAACAACTACAACAATTTCAGAGCCTTTAAATCGAGCCGCGCGGGCTCTATCTGCTCGAGGTAATTGGAAAGTTGAACTGCTTGAGGCTATTCAGTGTCTGACTGAGACGCACGTGAGGAACAAACAGCCAATTTAATTCTCTGTCTTTAACCCGCGCACACACGGACGCACGCATGCACGCAGACACACTCCGTCGAGCTAAGCTTTATCTTTTTCCATACTTTCTCTCATTTGTCCTCTTTACTTCCTTGTTCCTGATAAGAAGTGAGGATGAACGTGAGGATAAGTTCTGCTGCTTTGCACAGATGTAAGATAAACATACAAAGAGAGTGCATGATGCTAAATCGCTGTAGTCACAAAATTAGGTACAGCTGCATCATTTCAAAACGTGTAAATTAGGGGTGTTAGGAAAAAAATGATTCTGCAATATATCGCAATATTAGAGCGCGCAATTCTCGAATGTATTCGATATGCGGCCGAATCGATTTTTAAACATCAATTTTTTTATGGGAATATTCAACAAAACGTCTTACTTAGGGTTAGGATTTACACATTAAGCATGGAAGAATGTTATATTAATGGAACATTAAGCCTTAATATTGTATTTCAGTGCTGTTCAAACATGAAACAGACTGCAACCTGTTTGTTAAATGCAGTGGCTCAGTTATAAGCCTGAGTTTTCAGATAAATAAATACATTTTCATACAAATCTTACACTGTACATGTACAAGTTTACTAATTAGTATTTTCAAAATTTTAGTTTTAAAAAAATGGCAACAATCAATTTATAGATTCATATCGGGATTAATCGGTATTGAATCGAATCGTGACCTATGAATCGTGATACGAATCGAATCGCCAGGTACTAGGCAATTCACACCCTTAGTGTAAATAAATACATGAATCTTAAGTTAGGCTTGAAATATTTATGTGAGTGTATTCTATCTACACTAGTCAAGCAAAATACCAAAAGAAAGAAATTTTGAAAAATGACTGCACTTTGTGCTAGCCTTGCGCTGGGCACAAAAATAGGGCCACAATCTTTTGTTTCAGCAAAATATTCAACTATATGTCCATGAATTTCAAGATCACATACACACATTCTGTATATCCCGTCTCCCTCACACATCGCCATAACACCTAGTGGGATGAGTTGAGGATGAATGCATCCGTGTGTATGTGAGCTTGCATGGCAGCCGCCTGACTGCTGTTTGAAGTGCAGTTAACGGATCTTCAAATAAACCGATCAGCGGGTGAGACTTCACAGAGTCAGAGGGTAAGAGCTGGCACATGATGCTAGAGGAACATTGGGCTAGCTACAGCTTCTCGTCTTGACTCTGTTGCTGGAATCTCCAGACTTAAAAGCGCAAGAATAAGCACAATGCCAAAAAAAGTCAGATTTGATGGTTGGCGAGGAAGATGATAAGCGTTATGCGCAGATGTATCGGGGACATCTCAATCCATGTATCACACTTTTCCAGGAAGTGTGAAAATATGGCCAGGGGACTGATGCTTGACTACTGTATGATGGAGAGGCAGTTGCCATGGTAGCGATGGACTTCAAGGCATCAGGTGCTTTAACCGCCTTAACTACCACTCTGCAGTGTAAAGCAGTGTGTTCGTCATTCACACAAACACACACACACACACACACACACACACACACACGCACACATGCTGTTAATGAAATCACTGGCGTACATTTTCATCCAGTCTCAGCTTTCCATGGCGTTTGTCTGTGAGCAGAATTGTTATAAATGTGAAAAGGTCTGATAGGAATCTTCATTGCATAATTGGCTTTCTGCTGTTCATGCACTTAAAAAGCATGTTGCTTCCATTAGTTCCTTCAACGGAGAGGAAATTGACAGTCAGAGAAATCCCAATGAAGCTGGAATCGAGGCCACTAAAGCACCAGGTCTCATTGCCACTCAGTACTTCTTTACCTTTGCTTTACAAGGCCAGTCAGGCAAGAGTCGTTTTCTCTATTTGCCTGGGTCAAAAAAAAAAGCAAAGACCACAAACCACACCATTTATCCTTTCAAGCTTAAAACTAAGTTGATTGTTGTGGTGTGGCAAAGCATTGTGTCAAGCGAATGGCCTGTTTCCTCCTTCAAAATTTTTCTTTGTTCTTTCAGAACTTAAAATAACAAAGTTGGAGTCACAGATGATCTTGACTGGGGATCCTCAGTGTACGATGGTCCCAATGGTCATGGTTACAAACGCCAAGGTACTAGTTTGCAAAACTTCCAATGTGCAAGTCAACCACAGGAGTAAAAGGTAAGTGAATGATTGTCTGTCTTGCGATTGGCTGGTGACAAGTCCAGGGTGTAGTCTGCCTTTCACCCTAATTTAGCTGGGATAGATTTAAGCTCTCTGTGATGCTGAACAGGATCAGCAGTTTAGAACATTGAGAGATGAAACCTAGAAGTCAATTTCATACAAATATTTACTGTGTTCATGACCTAACTATACATATAGATGTGTGCTCCAACATATTGTATAAATTCTGCGTCATAGAAATGAAATGAAATGACCCCCTGTAATTTGTAGCTTCTTTCTTCCGAGGCAACTTTCTAAATGGTGTAATTAGACCAATTAGCTGTCTGCTTTGGGGTCAATGCTTGAACAACAATAATGGCATCATTTTAAGAATTTATTAGGGAATCATATGAATAATTAATATTACAAGTGGGCTATTTTCCAGCAAGATGAATATCAGTGCGGCTGTGCGTGGATTATGCGCACAATTAATATGTCACCACAGTACTATCTGAGCATCACTTCACAATGGTTGAAGATTGGGCACTTTTAACGTAATATTTAGCTGTGCTGCTGTGCAACTTAGCATATGAACATATACGCCTTGAACCACGCAACTCGCCCAATTTCTTTTTTTTTTTGAGAGCTCAGTATTGTTCATTCGGTAATTTTACCGATTTGACATGTCATCATCATTGCTCTTTTTTTATTTTATTTTTTTATTTTTTTTGTATAGGCATGTGTATGTGTGTGTGAGTGTGTACTCATTAGTTCACCTAAAACCTATTAAAAATCCCACACCGTTCACCTAAACCGAATACTTCCGAATCCAGCTAGAGTCGTGAGGTTGTCAGGAGACCCGAGGAAGGATCAAAGAAAAGAAAGGAAAGTGAAATCCAGCACCGACCAGACATTACCTACAACTCGCCCAATTTCAGCTGCGATAGGCAAACGATATAGGAAATACATGAATGGATTTACTGTACATCTTGAATATTGCACACATCTCACAAGTTGGACTAGTATACATTTTCAAAGCTGCACAAACAAGAAAAGCGGCACATGGAATGAAATACTTTTGCTCGTTTGAGGTTTTAAGCTGCTGGTTCCACCTCATCATGAAGGAGCTCCGTAAAATGAGATGTGTGCTGTCGATAAGTTGAGTTGAGGGGAAACGCTTGTTGTTATCTGAAGACTCAGTTGTGCGCCAGACCTTATCTTGCTCTTCTGAAACTGTCTGAGGAAAAAGATGAGCTTCGTTCTTAAGTCGATTAGTCTTTTTTTATATATTAAAGTTGTTGCTTTGTCGGTGATACAGCAGCATTAAAAGCCATGACACATGACACTCCCAGCATTGTCTCAGATCGTGATGTTTTTTTCCGTACTACAATTTGAAGGCAGTATTTGCTCTTTTTTTTTTTTTCATCACTCACATTTTCTGTATTTTCAAGTTGAGGTCCAGGGCATCACAATGAGAACATGCAATGTTATTTGTCCATCCATCCATTTTCTAAACTGCTTATCCTGTTCGGGGTGATGGTTGATGGCAGTTTTGGGCAAGAAGCTGAATAAAATATACTGGTTGCCAGTCAATTGCAGGACTAGGACACATTTAAATAATAATTCCAACTCATATCCACATATACAGTGTGAACTGTTTAGACTACAGTCGTAATTAACATAGCATACATTTTTCTTGTATAGTGGGGGGAAATCAAAATCCACAGAGAGAACATACAAGATTCATACCCAGAATTTGAAGTATACGTGCTAAACACTAGTCCACTGTGGAGCTCTATATGATAAAATACAATTTATTTTTATTTTTTTCTGGAGAGCTCAGTATTGTTCATTCGGTAATTTTACCGATTTGACATGTCATCATCATTGCTCCCCTTTTTTTTTTCTTCTTTTTTTTTTACATATATATATTTTTTTGTATTTTTAGTTTTTGGTATGTGGGTGAATATGTGTATGTGCGTGCGTACGCGCGTGCAGAAAAAAAAAGGAATAAAATACAATGTAATATAATACTATATATGCAACACAAATTATATTTATACAATTCTATAATATTTAAAATCGTATATTTTTCCCATTACACTTTCAAGCACTAAAACAGTTAACTTAATTGTTTGTTAGATAAACTTTGAATTTAAAAATAAAAGGCTTTCAAACAAGTGCCCGCAAAAGCGCGGGAAAAAAAAAGCTCAAATACATTAAATATTAAGAAATATAAAGACAAAGGGCCTTATATTTTCGTGCCCAACGCAATTCTAGCACAACGAGCTGACTTGATTGTGCACATGGTTTCCTTTCTTTTGTTATTTTGCTAAACTAGCACAGATAGAAGAGGGCATTTGCGCCACTGTGGGATGGCACACAGGCGACAAAAATGACAATATGCACCGTTTTTACGCCAAGCGCACGGATACCTGTCTACGAAAATGGACCTCTGTTTTTAGTGTGTGTATTTTGATGGCTTTTTTCTTAAGTAACTCCAATCCTATATAAATACATTTAAACTAATATTGACTGTTACTAACCAACACAGCCTTTACTTTATTGTTTCTTTATAGGACTTATTTCCTCACCTCACCAACTTTAATCTTTTTATCAAAATTACCCAAAATGCTGCCAGAGATGATTAAAAAAAAAAAAAAAAAAGAATACTCTAACATAAATTCCCCCAAAATGAGATGCCATGGCAAACAATGGTCAAAAATGCATACAGTAGCTAACACACAAGTGAGACCTGCTTCAATTCTCCTCAATTAAGCATCCCTTTCTTCTCACACTTCCATCCAATCACCGTCTTGCTCTATATGGTGATGCCTTTCACACCTGAAAGGCATCAAGAGGGCATGCTCACACTCAATTTCTCTATCATTGTCACACACACGCACATGGAGGTGATATACAGTATTTCCTCCCTGTTTTCTCGCCGACACTATGAGGAGGCCATTAATGTTGATGGAGATATGTATGCGGCTCACATCTGTCACATGTCGCTGCCGTGGCAACACCAGCTGCCGTGGTTACGCTAGGCCTACCTCTGTAGTCTTTGGGGATTTGCCTATTACAGGGACGATAGCTACCTGCATGCATGGAGAAGCACATTCTTATATGACTGAGAACTGGACAATAATACCGTAGCCCTGGTGTACTTTGAGTAGCGTAGATAAATAATGATAAATATATTGGTTGTTTATAGTAGGGATTGTTTGAGCTGATTGGACTGCAAGTGGTTTGACCTCGCTTGTGTTTGGGAGCTGACGAGTGATCTACAAGTGCAGTTACAAAAGTCAAACCTCTGCCTGACTTCATCTCAAGGTCAGATCATCTCCTGATTGGATCGCTATTAAAAGGATTTGTGCGGGTTAGCGGTTAATGCTTTCAAGGACAATTCAACCTCTATCGAATGCTGTGTTTTACCACAGAAGAGTGATTGCACCAGTATTTTTGCTGTATTTTGTGGGAGAAGTCATAATATTTATCTTATTTTCTCAAATGTATATACCACTTATCCTGATTAGGGTCGTGGTGGGTGTGCTGGAGCAGCTGGCTGCCAGTCAGTCACAGAACACATATAGACTATGGATGGGTAAGTACCGATACCACATAACGCGTAAGGCTTTATTCCAAGGTATCACTACTCACTACAGTGGCTGATACCAGGATGGGGTGCCCTCTTGTGGCCGTTTTACCATCAGAAACTAGAAATTAGAAATTGCCATTAATTTCACGATTTTTTTTTTTAATATTGTATATTGGGATATATAGGTCTTTTTTTGGTGAAAATGTTGGATATCAATAGCACTACTTTTATCTCTACTTGGTATCGGTGACTACTCAAGAGTTGAGTACAGTCCTCCCCTGGAAAAAAAGTTGTATTGAACAACCCTAATTCAGAGGACCATTTGCATTCACACCAATGGACAGTGTATTACGTTTTTTTTTTTTAAAGAAGCCAGAGTACCTCGAGAAAACTTGCATTTGCGAAGTTAACTTGCAAACTCAAACCTCAAACATGAGAACTGCAAGGACCCTTATGCACCAGATGTCATAATAAGCATCTCATTTTTAATTCTATTTCTGATTTACCAACAAAAAAAGTAGAGGGTGAAAAATGTCTACGTTAGCAGTGATGGCCATCAATACTCGTATCTATGGACCAAGTATTAAAACGCCGCACATCTGTTGAGAGCGTTCATTCTCCTGCCCCATCCTTGGATACACACCAGTAGTTCTGCTAAAATCAACACTATAAGAGCAAGTATGTGTAGTATGTTTCCATAAAAATTCAAAGTCACGACTATGTCATCTGTGAAGTTGACTGCACCCTCAGTAAATCTTCAGGTGGTATTGAATATATTCCTAAACATGGCCTATTATGGCTTTGTTTGTGTCTCAAAAGTGTAAATAGTTGACTTTATAAACACATCTTATTTTGACTTCTAGAAGATTTGGAACAGATACTGTCCTTTTAAAACACACAAATAGTGACACACTTTCCTGAGCCGAACTCCCACCGCATACACACAGATGAGTTTTTATGACTGGGGTGTGTGTGAGTATGCAGACAGACACACAGCAGTACGAACGACCACATGGACACAAGCCCTAAGTGAGCACAGCTGTGCTGCCAGATGTGCGTCAGAGTCCTGCGGTCAAAAGTGTCTTTGCTTTTTGATGCATCTAAAAGCTGAAAACACACTGTTCAATTTAATCCCTCCCCCCATCGCATTTCATTGTGCAAAACAGTTTTACGGCTCCTAATTCTAAGAGTTCATTCTGGGGCACTAGTGGATCATGTTTAAAAAATGTATACATTTCCCACGAAAAATAATAGAAGAATAAATCATTTGTTCTGGCATGAAAAAAAGATGCACCATGACAGCCGTTCTAATTCTGAGGTTTTGTGCGACTTTGGGATGGTGCTGACCCCTAAATGTCAGTATTTATTCATCTAAAAATGTATTTGAGGTAACACTTTTCTGTGACTTGGCACTTACCGGTATCTAGATGAAATTAACTTTAACTCCTTAATTGAAGAAAACTCAATTAGTGAGGCACTTAAGGAAGGCAATATTGTAGCGCTACACAAATGAATTACCTAATTTAATGGAGAACGAATGAGTTTCACAAGAACTTTTATTATTACTGTACTTTTTTTAATTGCATGTTGACAAATTATGATACAATATGCTTAAGGGAATGCAGTGGATGTGCAAAATCTACACACCCCTTTTCAAATTTTAGGTGTTTGTGATATTTAAAAAAAAACTTATTGAGAACTTTCTCTACCAGTAATGTGAGCTATAACCTGCATGATTCACTCAATTGGAAAATAAGATGTTATCTTTTGGAGGGGAGAAGTAAAAAGTGCGATGTGACCATATCGACGCCTTCAGAAAAAAATAAATAAATGTCAAAATATTTTTTTCAGATTTTTCTAGAAACACAAATAAAATTGAACAATTTGCATCATGAAGAGATGATTTAGGCAAAAAAATAATAATTTTGCAAAAAAAATACTTAGGCACTTATTTCAAGAGGGTGCCGATATGCAGAATTAGCCACTCATATTTAAACTCAATGTTAGATGGGAGTCATTCACTCACCTGACATTTAAAGTGCTTCTAATTAAACCCAAATAAAGTTCAGATGTTCTAGTAGACTTTTCCTGACTTTTTTTTGGCTTTCTAGCAGAAGCCTGAAGGTTTGTTTTGTGCTTACACTGACTGCTGTTTTGATCTGTGCATAATTTCTTACACCATGAATTTTTTTTTTTTTTAATGATTGATCTTTGTCTCACTTTTTTACATCACAAAAACCTGGCATTTGACCAGGGGTGTGCAGATGTATATATTGTATGCTTGCTACCCAACTAGCACAAATGAGCAGACACACACATATACAGTAGACAAATCAAGTGCACAATATTCAACAGTAAGGCTGTTGAAGGTCATCATTAGCATATTATTAGCAACCTTGTGAGTGTGTCTGTGCAAGCATGATTCCTCCATGTATTCAGATCACTGAATTAAAGACAAGCCTATAACGGAGTGTGAGGCGACTGTTGTAACAGTGTGAGGTCATGTATGTCTCAATAGCCGGTAGGAATAACGTCAAGTCTCATGCTGAGAACAAACGCATAAGATGATTAAAAACACACACCTTCAGAACACTGAACTGCTGCACCATCATTTTTGGTGAAGGAGAAGGATAATCCCGTCACATCGCTTCAGCAATAATGTGAATCCTGCTTTTATCTAACCCACAGCACCTTCAACCTTCAATTCAAGAAAAAACTGTTTGGAACGACAGACACAGAAACATGTGTGGTCATTCTGTCATCTATTGGGCTACAATGAGAATATCTTTTGTGATTGTTCTTTTTAACCTAAAGTCTCTTCTCTCATATGGACGACAGACAATGAATTGACAATGTTACATTTAGACTGTGAACTAACATTGAAATTGAATCTGTGCGCAAAAATGAATGACACTTAATCGAATGTATCTCCCAGTGGGAAAAAATAATAATCACTGCCAAAGAGGTATTAATTCAACAATATGTTTATCAGCCGGTATTAAGCATTTGTATTGAATCTCATTAAATTGTTTAGAATAGATGTGCTTTATGGAGTCCCGGTGTGTGCAAAGTTCCTCATGTGGAGCAAGTGAAACTTGTTTAATTTATTTCCTCAACCAATTACAACACTACACACACAGAGAGGAAAAACACAGTAGCCAGACCCAGACCCAAAAAAAACATTCTAATTAGTAGGCCTCGTCTTCCCATCAACAGTCTGCATAGGTCCGATTCTTTTCCGGTTTCCTACTGTCACTATCTTAACAAGCTCCCACACTGTTCATTACTGACTGCTACTTCTTCTTTGACTCCCCATTTCTATATTTTATTGCTCCCACAATGATGCATAAAACATGCTTATAGGTTGCCAATTAACTCCGAGCCTGATGTGTGACCCTGCTGGTTTCCTCACGGAAATCCAGTCAGCTGCGGCAGAAGACCTAAAGGCATAAATGATGCCATTGGAAGCCCAGTAAATCAGCGTAATTGCAATTATTCTGTGTACACTACATGAGCACACTGTGTAATAAATTGATTTTATACAAGTTGGCACGCAGCGATACATAACTAATTTGGATAACTGGTGGTAGCTGTCCGGAATTAGGAGCTTGGCTGCGTGAGAATACTTTCCGCTGCTGTTACGGAAAACAGCCATGTGATCTTGTAAACTTCGGTCAACAGCAGAGACGGGGCATAATGGGCATAATAATCAATTAATTGATTGGTAAGACTTAGATTGTTGATTGAGTGGAATTGATTGTTGATTGTCTGATGACATCAGCTGGGAAGCTGAGCAACATTCCTGACACTATGACATAGCAACTCTGGCATCCAAACAGGTGTTCAAAACATTCAGAGAGATTTTCCCATGAATATATATGAAGTCATTCACAAAAGAGCAATTAACTGAACGTTCATTTTCCCCTTGGCCAATCAGGAAATCTGACAGTAGCGCCTAAACTTGAACACCAGATGCATGTTTGCATATTTGTGGATCATTTAACCGCTGAATCCAGAATCCATTCGAATGGGCTACTAATTGTACCATTGCCGAAAAACACGTCATCGTCCCCAAAAAATGAAAAATCCAATTTAATCGTAATGGTACACTCTAAAAACAGTTGGGTTAAAAATAACCCAACTATGGGTCAAAAATGGACCGATCCTCTACTTGGGCCTATTGACTTTGGTAAAAAAAAAAAAAATTGGGTCATTTCGTATAAAACAACCCAGAAAGTTTGATCAAATTGATCCATAAAATGGATCGGTCCATTTTTGATCCATAATTGGGTTACTTTTGACCCACCTGTTTTTAGAGTGTAAATGAAGACACTCTTCTGTTGTCCACAGCACTTTACCAAGCCTCATATTCACCTTTTTCTAAACATATCAGAGCATATACAATGATGCAGCTGACGCGCTAACACAGCAGCGTAAAAACCTATGGAAAGGTTTTCCTTTTAAATTCAAAATAACTTATTTTAACTGCCAGGATTGCAGGATTCATTGACCAAAGGCAGAAACCAGGGTGTTTTTTTTTTTATTTATTTTTTTACTTTTGATAAAGTTTTAAATCTATATATAGCCCCTAACTTGCACAAAACTAACCTAAGTTAGGTTAACTCTGGTCCAGCGTCCAAATTTGCAACCTCTCTTTATGCTAGGACATCGTCAGAAGAAGTAACGAAAAAGGCATTGATATACTGCCAAGGTGGGCTTTATTGGCTGATTGGCCGGCTAAACATTGCCGTACACACGCAAACACTTCAAGATGTTGGATCTCCCAAGAGCACTTGCCCCACATATTTATTATGTCACAAGCGCAATTATGGGCATAAACCCAAATAAACAACTGTTCAAATTTGTCATAAAAGATGTGGCTAATTTAATGAAAAGTAGCTATACAATAGTTCTGAGGTTGAGAGTTTGAATCTGAGCCTCTGCCTACTGATGTGAAGTTTGCATTTCTTCCCCGTTCTTAGTGTCACTAAAATGTTTTAGTGCACTCTTTAAAACTGTCACTAGAAAATGACTGTGTGAAAAAGGATTTACATGCATGGTGATCAATGTGTGCAGTGTATGATTGAATCTCATATTATTAATCAATTCCCAGCTTTTGTGGTGTGCATATTGACAGTAGGTTTGAAATTCATTGCATGGATTAACCATAAGACAATTAAAATATATACTTGACCTCCTGTGAAAGAAAATAGCAAAAGGCAGCAAATCCAAGTATTAGTATTTGCTCTTTATGCTCTGCTTCTTTAAGTAATCCATTGTGTTAAATCCCACAAGACCAGAACGCACCATACAATAAAGGGAGCTAATCGATTTACCCTATAGGTGATGTAATCAATGAGGTAAAATGGAGCACAAAAATCCAACTCTTCTTGTCTGTGTGTGTGATGGATGAACACCTCCCCTTAACAATAATCCGAGAGCAAACAGCTGTTTGGTCTCCCCTCCTTGTGCAGATGTCCAGTGAGTGTTGGACAAATCAGCGCATCCTTTTGATTTATGAGAACAATAACCCAGATTACAGAGCTACACCTAAGGCTGGGTAATGATGAGAGCACGGGTAAGCAAATTAATAAAAGCCGCTGTCCAAACGTCACAGTTAATGATGGCGCAAATCGTGTTTGGGAGCGGAGCAACACATACTGTACGTACCTTGCTGGAATAAGGTCCAGGGATGAGAAGTTTTAACGCTTGTCTTTTCAGCTCTGTCAGCCTTGTGTTACAGTTCTCGCACCAAATCCCTCTTTCACTCCCAGGAGAACTTCCACTGCCCGAGGCCGGGGAGCCCGTCCCAAAGCCAGGAGAGCCGCCTAGAGAACCCGGAGATCCGGTGCAAATCCCTGGGGAGATGGTCCCTGGCGATCCAGAGAGGGACCCCGGTGAGGAGATCCCCGAGCCAGGAGAAGGGGTGCCCGTTGAACTGGGCATGGAGCCGGCGCCCTCGGGTGCGGGACGAGAGCTGGACCGGCTGGTTTCCTCGTAAGGCTTTCGGTACCACGTGTCCGGGAAATAGGAGGCTGATTTGGTGGGGGAAGTGTCGGGTATCTGTGGGACAGTTAACACAGGAGAGAATTTGGCTTGTAGGCTTATAAGAGAAGCATTTATCATCTTAGACTCACTTCATGCATGGAGATAACTTAGATTAAAAATGTAACATTTTATGGGATGTTAATATTTCATGACATCATTATTACTGTCATTTGACGGAAGAAGTCTTGACTGGCAAAATCCTTTTACAATTTTCAGTTTTGTAGGGGTTGGGGTTTGTTTTGGGTGTGTTTGTTTGTGATTGGTGCTTGTCATGTGTTCCTGAGTTCTCCCCTTGTCTCGTTATGTCTGATCTCGTCCACCTGTGTGTCTCTTCCCTTCCCAGTGTATGTGACCAATCAGTGCCCTCTGCCTATTGTGTTCCCCGCGACTAGCTAAGCCCACGTTTCAGTTAAGTCGTCCACATCTCAGTTAAGTCGTCCACGTCTCAGTTAAGTCGTCCACGTCTCAGTCCAGTTGTCCTCGCCCACGAGTCTTCTTTGTCCTCGCCCACGAGTCTTCTTCGTCCTCGCCCACGAGTCTTCTTCGTCCTCGCCTACGAGTCTTCTTCGTCCTCGCCCACGAGTCTTTTTCGTCCTCGCCTACGAGTCTTCTTCGTCCTCGCCCACGAGTCTTCTTTGTCCTCGCCCACGAGTCTTCTTCGTCCTCGCCCACGAGTCTTCTTCGTCCTCGCCCACGAGTCTTCTTCGTCCTCGCCCACGAGTCTTCTTCGTCCTCGCCCACGAGTCTTCTTCGTCCTCGCCCCCACGAGTCTTCTTCGTCCTCGCCCACGAGCCTTCTTTGTCCTCACCCTGCCAAGTCATGACGACCAGTCTACTCACCTGTCTACTCGTTTTTATAAAGTTCCTCACATAACTCTATTCGTGTTTCCCCGCATTTGGATCCACCCTCTGGCAACCATTCCCACAAACGTTAACATTAATTGGGAAGGGGGGAGGTTGTGCACACATGCAATTGTTTGCACCTTGATTTACTAATACAAAATGTCATATAATATCAAATTTCCAATTTAATTTATCCAAAAGTGAGAATTTGTTAAAAATATATCTTGACAGAGAATGACATCCTCTTCCATTAGATGGCAGACGAAACCATTTCAACCTGTGTGGCTACCTGTTGCCATTTACAAAATGTAATAAGTTAAGGCGTCCTGTGAGTAAATCTGTCTTGCATTGAATTTAAACATACCCAGATTTCACACTGAAAAGTAAATTGGTGAGTAAATTGAGGCAAACTCATTATTTCCATGTTCGTAGTTTGCTGTGATATTTTTCTTCATGAAAAATGTGACAACACCAAATCAGTGGGAAACGCTGTTAACCAATTGTATGTGCAGTGTTTAATAAAATAAAAAAAAATAAACATTTTTACCTTTTGTACAAGTGTAAAAATAAGAATATTACAGTGCCATAGCGCTTAGCACGTCTGCCTCACAGTCGAGAGGTTCTTGGTTTGAATATCAAGTTAGGCCTTCTTGTGTGAAATTTACATCTACTAACTGTGCTCGTGTGGGTTTTCTCTAGATACCTCCCTCATTCCCAAAATGTGCATGATAAGTTAAATGAAGACTCTAAATTTTTCGTAAGTGTTAATTAGACAAAGAGATGCAAAAAACACAAATCAAAACACACCAAGTGTTGATCAAATATTGTACGACTTCAGATGCTTGATTTCAAACGTTCCGCTGTACACCACCCAACTTCAGCATAATGACCTCATTCACCTCATTAACAAGATCCAATACAAGTTGAAATTCTAGAAACAGCTCACAGTATATAATGTACAGTATAGGCCACTTCAAACAACAGCCACAGTAAAAGTGAGCGATATTATTTGTATAAAGGCAAATTTATTAATATAGCTTTTGGCCCCTCAGGGCGGGCAAGTATTCCTTATGTTATGCTGTTTTGCTTTGAAGAAATAGTTTTCAAACTTTTGTTTTTTTGCAAATCACAACAGTCAAGACGCCAGATTCTGCTCATCGACGTGTGTTATTAATACTCAACTGAGACTACTCCTCAAACCCATGGGAACATCAAATGAGCCACAAAGAGTTGGGGTATTGATGTGGTGATACAGCGGCTCCTAAAATCTCTCTTAAGAGCTATAATAAGTGAGTTGGAAAGACTGACATGAGAAAATGTCCACAAGAGAGAGGGGGTGGTTAACATCTTGTAACCGTTATTAGGTGCTAGACGTGTGTGTGCGTGTGCAGTTCTCAGTTTGGGGCGTTTGGGGGGGGGGGGGGGGGGGTGCTGAAAGTAATTTAGAGCTCCTCTGGTGACAAGATCACTAAGCAGCACTATGCAGTCACAAATAGGGCTCTAGTAGGAGTCTATATCTGTCTCGTGGGAAACATTCCACATGTACGTACCCCATTTTGCCAATCATAGCACAAATAATGGTATTACCATAGCTGTCAATGCACAGGTGTTCTGTATGGAGAAAATACAAATGTATTGGGACACATCCATCCATTTTCTATAACATTTATCTTGTTGAGCGTTATGAGGAGCTGAAGCCTATCCTAGCTTACTTCGGGTGAAACGCAGACACTCTGGACTGGTCGGCAGCCAATCGCAAGATACATAGACAAACAACCATTCACACTCATATGCACAATTTAGAGCAGTGGGCCCCAACATTTTGTCTGCCAGGGACCAGTTTATGGCAGGACAGGTATTTCTCAAACTGGCAGCCATTCGTCTCACAGGGGTTGGGTGCTGATGTACATTTGCGGTTTTAAGCGCTTTTCCATTTCCAAGTCACGAAACAAAGCCAATAAAGGGATAATTAGATGAACCCCAAACTACACACTGTATGCCAACAGGCCTTCCATGTTGTTGTTGTTTTTTTTTTTCAATTTCCATGAGTGCAATAACCAGGTGTCCCAATACTTTTGACCATATGGCATAATTTCTAAATATTTTAGTTAGAATTTGGGTGTCGTGTTTTTCCTTCTGTCCCTTGTTGTCCATTGTCTGTCTCGTTAAGTTTTATTGTTCCACCTGTGCTTGTCGATCCAGTTCCTTGTGTCGTCCTATCAGCTCTAGGGGTCTCGTTGTCTCCTTTGTGTTACTTTGAACTTTGTTTATTTAGTGTTTTGTTTAGTGTGTTTTTTTAAATACCAAATTACCTCATTTGCCTTATTATTATCGTTAAATTACTTTTGACTGCCTAGCTGCCTTGCTTCCTATCATTTGGGTCCATATCCATCCCAAAACGTAACAAAATCCTTCCATATGGCTTGAACAAGATATAAAGCTTATAAATTGTCAAATGTTAAATAATTAATTAGATCACACTGCAATAAATAAACAATATAATAACATGCAAAAAAATAACTACTGTATACAGAAGTAATATTTTCTTAAGATTTAATTAATACTGCATATCCATCCATCCATGATCTGTACTACAAGATGCTAAATATCATCTTTGAAACTTACTATATCATGAATATGTATACAGGGCCAGTGCTGGTTCTAGGGCCACCACAAGGCTCATGGTGACTGAAAAAGGCTATAAAAAAAATGATCCATTTTATTTAAAAATCAATTTTATTTGGTGTTTATTCGGGTTGTGGGTGAGCTAGAGTCAATGTCAGCTGACTTTGAACGGGAGGTGTAGTCCACCCTGGACTTGTTAGCCTTTCAATCGCAGGGCAAATAAATTCACAATCACATTCATACCTATGAACAATTTAGAGTCTCCTGGTTAATCCCTCACAAGCACAGAAAAAAAACACGCAAACGCCACTGATGCCGCCTATGAGGTGAGATTCGTACCAACAACCTTTTGATGTACTAACCAAGGCTCCTCTGTGCAGCCCTCTAATATTATCAAATATAAAAATAAAACACACAGTATACATACAATTTTAAAATGAAACATGAGCCAAGATTCTAACCCCAAACCTCAAAATTGTGAGACAGACATGCTAACCACTAGGTCACCGTGCTGCAATCATATAGTTCATAAATTTAGTATGGCCCTCAGAGGACTTAATAAAAAATAAAATGACCACTGAGAGAAAAATGGTTCTGTTTTTGCTGGTCTGAGGAATATATTTTCAAAAGTGAACTGGATTGTGTTTTTAATTAATAAATGAATAAACTGAGTTATTCTTACCGTGTATTTTCTGCCCCGGCCGGCCACGGATCTCTCCTTGGACCCAGATAGTGAAGTCATGACGAAGATGTGCAAAGGGTTCGAAGAGGAGGATGAAAACCGCGGGATCGATTTCAATTAACAACACGCCCCTGCAAAGTGCACTTGCAGCTCGTCAATGTGGAGGCGACTTTGCGCTACTTCCAAGGTGGAAACCACTTGTATTCCTCATTTTGTCCCCCAAAAATAAATGTTTCAGTGAGTTGCCTTAAGAAAAACCCTCACAAGATCTCTAACTGAATCTGTCTCAACGCTGCTTCTCCATCCTTTTCCGCACCAGGTTGACCAGGTACACCCCCCACCTTTTATGGACGCACTCCACCGCTAAGCACGAAAAGGATTTTTCTCGAGGGTGAATACCGCGGTTCAGTTCGTGGGTGTCTATCCAGGTGTGTCTCCTAGCGGCAGCCTCCTGTTGACTGTGCGGAGCTCCGCGCTCTGTGGACCGCGGACGCTCACTGAAGAGACGCCGGTGGGGCGCACATCTGGATGAGGGGGCGGGGCCTCGCTGGTCTGGAGGATTTTGGTCATTTCTGCTGTGGTGTACCGTGTGGTGCGTTTAACTACCTTGATGAGAGCACATCATCTAATATTGGATATTCTAAACCTTGAATAAGCCATGTTTTACATTAGACACAGATTCAAACAAAAATGTCATCAAAAGTGGATACAGGTCAATAACCTGCCATCTAGAAGCACATTTGATTGTTTGCCTGTCGCTGGCATTGATAGATGAACAAATTGTTAGCCTCATAGCTATATTGCCTGAATCATTTTTTAAAAACTTTTTTTTTTTGCAAAACGACCAAAAACAAAAACCTAAGAAAGAAAAAAAAATCTAGTTGCCTCTTTTCAACCTTCGTTGATGACAATGACAATGACCTGAAAATCTACACTGCCATAACGAGAAAAAACAAAAGATTTATATATGAAAGTTCGTGGTGTCACACGGTGTGACCCCAAGGAACATTTTCTTTTTTAGCCTTACAAGAATAAAGTGTAATTGCATATTCACTACAGTAGGTAGCAGGGGTGTTATGATTCTCAAGGAGGAGTATGAGTTTTGGCGTACTTACAGAAATTTGATGGACAAAATATGCTTTAGTCGGGTTTTTTCATCACGAACAAATAATTGGGAAGCATTGCTTTACTGTTCTGCAGTCTGCACCTGTCTCAAGTCGTTTCCGCGCATACAGTGCATTGTTTACCAGAGCCGTAGCTACAGTACTCTATTGTTTACGGTTCAACACTGCTCTCTGCAGTTAGGATTTTGTTACTGCACGCAACCAGATACAGCTGTTGAAGTCATGTGACGCGGTACTCTCCGAACGATAGGTGGGCGATAAAAGGGGCTTTAGAGAGAGTTTGGCTAGTCGGTTTCAAGCAGGGGAAAAAATATAAAATAAAATAAAAGGTTTCACGCAGAGTAACAAGTTAACGTCCGTTTGTCATGTGACCAGCAGTGATTGGTCAACTGCTGGTCACATGACATATGGATGCCACAGCCCACAATGGCGGATGTGTAAACGGAGTAAATGTTTGCATAGTTTAAAAACAAGACCAAAAAAAATAGTGTTAAAACATTTGAGGCAAATTCATTCAGCCTTCTTATTTGAGTCAAACAGGGAAATTGTGATACCGGACTAACCACCAGAAGGTCCTGCTTTTGCTTTGGCTCGTTTCGCTTGGGCACGTAGTAATTGTAAGTTGCACGTTGTGTTGTGCTTGTCGCACGATAAAGTTAATGCTACAGCCACAGGCGTTAAAGAGATGTGGGGACATGCTGCATACGTAGTATTCTATGGCTGTATTTTATGCTCGCCCTACGAATATCAAAGCTTGTTCGCATGGCAAATGTTATCTCGCTTCTCGCGTGACGTACTTGTTTGTTAGCTGTGGTAGTAAATAACCCATGTCGTATGTACCCAGTAGAAAATAATTGTATGGTGTAGTTCTCTGCATTGCCATGGAACCAAAATGCATATTTGCCTTCTCCGTTCTGTAAAAGTGATTTAACTTTATTTTCTTTATGTTCCATGCATGGAATGACTCGGCAGATGAAGATATCGCCCGACATCTTTGAAGTCTTGGCTTGATTCAACGACATGAGAGGTAGCCCTTATCTTGAGTATTGAATGTATGACATACTGTACCAAAAAGTCTGTGAAAAGTGCTACATATACAAATGAATTGCTGTTAGGAAAAATACATATCATTTTATTTTTTTAAGGTATATCTACAATCAAATGAAAGTAAAGCCCATCAGGGGAAAAAATCTTTGTGAAATGTAAACCTAACCTCTGTGAGTCACAATATTGAGATAATATACCCTGAATGGTCGATGCAATCAGTGAAGTTCACTCCCTGTGAGGGTCTCATGGTCTCAGGACCCTAGTGTAAAACACGCACTGATAACAGTGTTTTCAGCGAAACAATCACTAAAATCTAAAAGTAGCAATGTAAGACATTCATATGTAAGTCCGTGACTTGTCCTCACTAATAATAATGAGAGCTGTGCACTTCCATTAATTGTCACTTCCCGTCAAATGATGTCGCCCACCTTTCCGCAAGTGCACACTGACGCAAAGTCTTGAAAAAATACACGGACTGAGCACCGACTGAAGCACATTTACGTCCGTCGATCGTAGTGAGTACAGAATAGATGGTCCCTCTCATTCCGTGTATTTTTGCAAGGATAAAGCATTCGCATAATATACGGAAACACTCAGTGAAAGGTGGAAATTGACAATTAACAGTGCCCAACTCTGCTAAAAAATCAGTTCAGCGCACTAGTTGCACATCTGTATTATCAGTCAGGCACGTCGTCTTGCCACTAGTGCCACGTTTGGCTTACTAGTGCGACCCTAAAACGGATGTCATGTTGAATGTACACTCATAATGCTTCATGAATCCCATACAAAATTTGTTGTGGTATTTCAGGTAGACGAAGAAAAACACGAAAAGGGGAACAGACTAAGACACCAAGACAAAAACGGAACCCAAGCCCTTTTTTCCTCCAAGAAGAAACAAGTCCTGTGTCTGACTGTAATTTTCACAGCGACAGTCAGTCCAATGTGCGCTTGTTGCAATCCACCCCAAAAAGAGGCAGGGGACGACCAAGAAAAACACCACAGGCCTTCACTACGTGCGCGCATTTGCACGGCTTGTCCACCGATCGACTGCCCTACATTTGCAACACACGCTTGGAAGCAGAGGATGTGAAGGATAAGGTATTTCCTAAAACATGTGTGTGAGGCTACATAGATTTAACCCTTCTCCACGATCCAAGCGTGCTAAATCACATCAGGTATTACGTTACGATTGATATTGACAATGTTTCCTTGATCATTTGTTTAAACCACAAGTGTCAAAGTCTGTGTTTGAGAAGGCGAACCTCTAACAGATGCAGGACTGCGGCCCCCGAGGACTGGAGTTTGACACTTATGGAAAGGCGGCCATTTTGCAACTTTCTGTTGATTGGAATTGACGTCACAGTACCGACAGGTTCAGCTTGCGAAAGTCACGGCTCACCTGTTTTCTGGGATTTGTCGTGACGTTTGCGTAGTGTTTTCACATTGTGTCTGAATGCGGCGCCCACTGTGCTCTCTGCTAGTACAGCGACGCAGACAATGACTCTTGGTACCAAAAACCCTCCACAAAATGGTACATTTTGTAATGAAAACACAACCAATGCAACATCTTTGCTTCTTTGTATTATTTTGTGACCCTTCCATTTTCAGAAAAGGAACAATCTTTTCCACCTGATACAGAATCAGCTGAAAATCAGTGGTTGAGGTCATTAGTGGAATGGAGAAAAGTTGAAGTGTTTACTTTGCACTATATTTGCCTGAAATGGTGATTTTTAAATCACCTTAAACCTCACTTCTCCTATTGTACCACAGACATTTGAGATTGAGTCACCACTCCACATGCTGAGGTCTCAGAGCAGCAAGAGAAGCATAGATGCTGCACCACCAATGACGCAAACCACTTGTTCTCCAGCAAAACGCCGCTGTTACAAGAAATCGAAAAAAATAACAAACACTGCTTCTTTATCTGAACGCTCACGACCAAGATTTGAACTAAAGGAAGGTAATCTAGCTCTGCGTCGCAATTATGTTCACTAAATTAGGCCAGGTCATCAATCCATCATTTATGTTGAGCTTCTTTTAACGCAATTCACGCTAACTTCATCTCTTGGTGTGCTTCTGTTTTTTTCCCCTCTCATCTTCTCAACGTCCAACAAGATGAGTGTTTGTTTTCATCTGATCTGCCAATTGGGTTGAGTGGCAGTCAGGAACAGATGTCTCTTCTTTCTTTCCCGGAGGATGAGGAAAGCGTTGATGAAGAGGAGCTGCCAAGCTTCTTGATGCAGACAAGTAAGATTTGTGTGACTGCCACCTGGTGGTGTCATTACCAATTGGAAATGGAGTTCATTGTTTAACTCAATGCCTTCTAGGACCACTTTCTATCACAGAGGGAGTGTTTGTGTGGTGCAAATTCAGACACTTTCCTCCATGGCCTGCTTTGGTGAGTGCAGAAACACATTTATTTCCGAATGGTCTTGAACGTAGCATCTATAATGTCACCGATAGAAGTAGAAAATTGGAGTAAATAAATGGGAAGACGTCCAAATTGTTGACTACAAATGAGTAAAATGTTGTACGTTGTGTACAGGATAACAACTGCATGTACATGTTATCCAACTGTAATGCTATAAAGAAATTGCTCAAAGCAGATAATGAAAGTCTATCTGGCAACTTCATGTAAAATTCATATCTTAATGCAATAAAATAACCTAATTGGAAACTCAAAGTAGAATGAACAATTTCCCAGAAAGTTGTCTTATTTGTGGGAGCCAAGGTAAAGTCTTGTTTTGTTTTTTCTACAGGTGAAACGAGTAAATCAAAAGGCAAAAAAAGCCAGCATTATTTTCATTGACAATCGGATAAGTCAACAAAAACGAGGGTAGGAATTTACCCATTACTGTATCCCCCCCCAACCCCTCTTTATCCATCTGTGCACAAGAAGCCTAATATTATTGATTGCCATTTTGTTGAAGGATGTCCGTGGCTCTGAGATCCCTGAAGCCGTTTGATTGCGAAGGAGCTAATGAGCTGGCGGTAGGAAAATAATCTCTGTACTGTAATGCAATTTATTTGTTTGTTAATGTTTCCAACTCCAACCGACTGTGTCCTAGGCCGAGGCCAAAGAAGAGCATGCCGCTATGTTGCAGTGGTCCTTGGAGCTGATAACGGATTACAGAATACGCATCGGTAATTTTTTTTAATTTTATTTATTTATTTTTATTTATTTTACAGATTTTACATAGATATCTAACACAGCCTTATCAGCATCAGAAAGTGGGTGTGGGTTGTCAGGCTACTCATAATAATGATAATAATGCATTATATTTAGAGGCGCCTTTCTTGGCCCTCAAGGACACCGTACAGTATGTAGAGAGAGGACTTGATAAAATAAAAATTAAAAATCAGCAGCATGGTGATTTTTTTTGTTCTCTCCCCTTTGTAGCTTGTGGCTCATTTTGTGGCTCCTTCCTTGAATACTTTGATCATGGCATGAGTGAGTACAAACACACACACACACACACACTCAAATAAAAAAAATGGTATGTGTCAAAGTTATGAGGTTGTTTTGTTTTATTATTTTTTTCCTTTAGGACACATTATTACAGGTTACATCGATCATATCATTTGCAACATTGTTATCCGAAAGAAGGGCTGACGGGTAGAAGCCATGGCTTGTTAGAAACCCGTCCCCATCGATTCTTACTATACGCATCAGTCATATACATTGATTCATATCGTTATCAATCCCAGACTTAAGTCTGCACACTCCTCGCTCAGTTCATCTGGAGTAATGTCTGTGAGTAAGTTGCAGCTAGTACCAATCGCTTGGAATTGGTCAATCGGTTCCCGGACGGCACCAACAGGCCCACCCAACCAGGCGAGCGCATCCTCGTTGACCAGTAGGGTCTTCGCTGACCTTGTTCTCTTCCATAAGAGTAGATCGGTTTGCATTCTGCCCACTGCGTCCACAGCAATGTGATTTTAAACGGCCTTTTTGTAAGAATTGTTTACTATCGGACAACGTTCTGCTTTGTGAGTTGAGCTCACTGGCACTGTTCAGTGCTTATAACTCAAATGTTTGCTCATAAGTCAAAGCCAATAGTGGCAGAATGACTACTTGCAAATCTCAAGACACCGCTTAGCCCAACCTGTCATTCTGTACGAGTAAAACATAAATAAAAACATTTCTAGACTTTGTGGTCCTGATAAGTCTTCCCCTCGTTCAGGTTATCCAGTGAGGAGAAAGCACCCGCGTGCTCCCTCGGAGCAACTCAGCATTGCTTGTGAGTCCTCGGAGCAACTCGCTATTGATAGCAAGTTGGCGATGGAGGAAGAGGAACAGTCATTGAATCTCAAAGAAGATGGTGAACAGCAGGAGCAGGTCAACAAATGTGCCAAGAGGCTGCTGCCGGATCGGACCCAAGCTGCGCACAACCGCGCCAACGAAAAGCTGGTGCACTTTATTGTCAAGCAGCGCATGGTGGAAGGACGCCTGCTGGTATGATTTGATGGAGGGTGAAGTTTGGGGATTTTTAGCTTTGGTTTGTATTGTTGTTGGCAAACCTGCTGAGTATTTATTTATTTTTCCATTTTTCCTGATGTAAAGGACACTGACACGGAATTTTTCAAATGTTTTTTTGGGTGTAATTCTGCTAATTTACAAACTCCAAATGGTACTTGGCAGAGGTAGCTAACACTTTTTCCACAATCCCTCAGGCTGTGATCCGAGGTCAGGTGCAATCGAGGTGGCTCCAGTACTTTCAGAGATCCAACAGGAAATATTTTGGAGTGGAGACTTACCTGGAAGATAACACGCAATTAGACAAGGTGTACAGTTACCTCAATGAGCTCTACGAGACGGCTGTGACCACAGATCAATGCCAAAATGTGGTCCGATGCATGGAGCGCATCCCATTTGTTTTGGACGTGCTTCTTCCCGAGGTGTGTCATACTTCTTTGATCTATTAGGAATAGAATTATTTTTAATGCGTTTTTTAACATTTGTTTTACAGGCTTTAACATATGCCATTGCTGCAATGCACGATCTTTCGATAAAGAAGGCAGAAGAAAAATACTTAAAAGGACGTAGTTTAAGTAACAGGTAACGATTTTTGGGTACATTTGAAGTGAAAAAAGTTCTGAATGTGATTTATTTTCTTTTGTCATTGCAGGGAAAGACAAGCGTATGACTTAATGATTGAGCAGTTCTGTGAGAGAAAAATCCTAGCACCTGGACACAACGCTTTATTTCCAACGGATATCTTAACTGGACATAATTAAATTGAATGACTCATCATTCTCATGAACCATACTAAATCTGTTTCTGAAGGCAAGAAGACTAAAACATGTCACATCTAACACGCACAATTCCACAATCAAATCCTAGGAAAGTGCTCATGCACAATGCGAAATAGCAAAGGTGGACATTTTGATTCAATCAGTGCCGGATGCCCATTTTGTTGACGATTGATAAGGAACTTAGAAAACTTGACTAAGCATTTCCGGAAGTGGGGTTTAGTTTGTCAATGTAAAAATAATAACTGGTACTAACGGGGATGCCCAGAGTCATTAACGGGCGTACTCAAAATCCATTGATACCCACCTCTGCTAAATTGTTCAACACTTGAAACCACAAAACAAGCATTCCGGTATGCAGCAAGGAGTCTTGCCCAAACTCATCCTACAAAGTTGCTTACTCAGCACGCAATTGTCCAAAATAGTCCAATTATTTTGTCTGGGTATTTTTTTCTGTATTATGTAACATTCCTTTTCTTTAAAATCTTAATTTGAATTGCAATATTCCTGTTGCTTGTTTATGTTCAATAAATTAAAAAAAAAAAAGTCAAGAGCTAGAGGCAAGATCCATCCCACTAAATCATTGTATGTGCCCTCTGGATCCAATCATGTGTTTTGGGTGAATTCTGTGCCAAAATTGTGAAGTGTCTTTGTATAATATTGAAATTTCAAAAGTCTGTACAAAAATGAAATGCAATATTTGAAGTGTTGGTGTCAGCTTCAGGCAACCTAGAACATTTAATAAACAATCAGAAAGGAAGACGAGCTTTATATTCTTTTTACTCGCCGTTGAGAGTGGACAAGAGAGTGTTTGCAGTTCAGTCTCCTATCCAATCTGAAAACACTTTGCCGCTCCCCTTTTTATTGGATGTTTGCCCTAGTTACATAGAAACTGCTATTCTAAAGGAGGGGACACAACACACAACAGCAGCTTCAAAGCAGTCACGTATACAAATCATCGTGCAGATAATAATGTAGACATGTTTTTCTTCAGCACTGAAAGTTTCAAGGTCAAGCTTCAATCGCAAAACATTCTTGCGATAAGGCCACAAGTTCTTGTTAAAAGATGAAGGAGCATGAGTCATACTCCCTTTCACTGAATAAATGCTTCACAATACTTGGAAGAGAAAATATGTGGTAAATATACATACATTAATCCTAACGATCGGATATGGATGAAACTGGAGAAGACGTAGTATGGTATACAATTTGACATGTTGATTGTCACGAGTGCGTCTACATAGAATACCTTGGCAACAGTTTCCAAACAAGGTTTTAGTGTTTTTTTTCCTCCAATTGACAATTCCGAAAAATCCGGCCATTTCTTAATTATTTCCGCAATACAAGGCTTCATTTCCACTGTGTATTGTCTTGCTTTTGCCTGTGACTATAGCATACAAATCGGGCATGTTATTATAGTAGTCAAACAACATTGTATCGCATCTTCAAATAAAAAATAATACTCACAAATCATATTACAACAATTCAAAGTCCAATGCTTTTTAATGAGTGAAGAGCGTCCTTTCGCTGAGAAAAATGCTGCATTCTTAGAAAGTAGGAAATCGGATTTATCACAATTGGATTGTGTCAGTTCTGACCTCAAAGCAGGGAAATGTAAATACAAGACAAATGCTCACGTAACACAAATAATTTATCGGAATCACCCATCTTTGTTTACATTTGCGTTGAACGCTTTGAGGGCTGTACTGGGACAGCGTGAGTCGGATAAATCGGACTTCAATTATGTTCCGCGAATGCAGCATAAGACCACAATTTTGATGTGTGACGTAAGATTGGAATTGTCAATACAGTACATGTAATACCACCGCCAACCAAAAGAGGGGGGCACTAAACAAGTATTTACGTCGACCATCGCGTAACACGAGACCGAAGAAGTGCTTAAAGCAGTTCACCCACAGTGGAAATGGCGCTAGAGCGGCTAGACGATGCCGAAGATTGAAGTTCATTTTAGAAGCTTTTAAGACTTGCCATCTATCAGAAGTGCCAAGCAGCAACATCCGCGCCGTGCTGATTATGACGGCCAACAATAGGCACATTCGCCAAGGATAACGACATCTTCGTGGTTGTCGATAAAAGCCATCCAAAGGAGGCAAGGTAACGTTATGACAACGAGTCCAGCAGCTAGCAGGCGGCACGTTGCATCACGTTTTCCATTGCTATCGATGAGCTAGCTCACCGATCCTAGCTTTTTAAACCTGCATATTATTACCCGGTATACACAGATTCTGAGTGGGAAACGACCTGTCGCCGATAAAGTGAACGTGTACAGCTATACCGCTAGTAGCTAGGGTACATGCTACTGTTTTCCTTGAAAGACACTCAAGCTCTTTGCAGTTCCACTGCACCTGGTTAAAACTGGGCGAATCTTTTCATGCGATTGCCATAAAACTTCGTTTAACAAGCGGTAAGAGTACAACCAGCATGGAAGCTTGAACTGATACATGGCAATGATTTTGCAACTAATGTAAAAACGGACACATTTTACACTGACGCGTGTGATCAAAGTCTTACATTTATTTTACCACACAACTGCACTGCACTAAATCATATTAAAACGGCAACCGCGTTTAATATTAGACCATATCACCGACTCTGTGTGGCTCGTTCAATATATATATTTTTTTAATCACTTTAGTTGGACACCGGTTATCTTGCCGTGATCGGTAACTCGTGCTGGCGTGATTTATTTTAGTGTACAGTGTAGGCTGCCGTTCAACTGTCTTCCAGATTAACTGCCTCCAGATACCTGTTGTGGCCGTTAGGACAATGTCCGTCCAATAATTGTGCGTAGATTCGTCACAAGCTACATCGAAATTGTTCAACTACTACGGGCGAGTTACGGCAAAATAACGCTAGGGGGCCAGTTGCCGGTTACGGCAAAAAAACAAAACAAAACAAAAAACACTGCCTTTTAGTTTCACGCTATCATTCGTGACCTTGTGAGATAACTATATAGCATGATAATTTAGCCAAAGTGAATGGAAGGCGGCTTGACGCGTAATGAGTTAACAAGTGGCGATACAGACACCGAGCGCGAATGAACAAGCAACTGTTTATTTACACCATGACAGCCAGGCTAACGATCTGTGCTAACAACTGGTGATGCTAATCTCTACTGTGCCATGCTAGCAAACATAATCAGGTTACGTGACATTTCGCATACTTTTATGAGTTTGTGCTTTTGTTATGAGATTTGCCCACTTAGGAGTCATTTGGGGTATATGTATAAACTATATTTAAATAATGTGACCCGATTGTGGGCAGCTGGTAAACTCATCGAAACTGCCTTTGGTGAATATTAATTTTGTGTGGCTAAATGTGTGTTTAGTAGAAGTTAAGATCGCGTGTTGATGCTTCCCTCATAAATTGGGCTGTCTGACAGCCTCGTTGCGCGGGAGTCCGCTTGAATCCATGGTGTTGTTTTTCATGCAACCTTTAGGGGGCACCATTTCATTATGTACCTCTATAATTCACTTTATAATTATCGATAAGACGGTGCCACTGAGGAAAAGACAGGAGGCAGAGCTGGAGGTGGCAGAGAGGAAGATGCTGAGGTTCTCTTGGGAGTGACCAGGATGGAATGAGTACATCAGAGGGACAGCACGTGTTAGAGGCTTTGGAGAGAGTCAGAGAGGCCAAACTGAGAGGGTTTGGACATGTATTATTGGCAGAAGGATACTGAATTTCCAAATGCCAGACAGGAGGTCTTGAGGAAGACCAAATGGGAGGGTTTATGGATATAGGTAAAGAGAACATGAAGTTAGTTGACGTGAGAGCAGAGGATGCAGTGGGCAGGGTTAGATGGAGGCAACTGAGGGAAAAGCCAAAAGGAAAAGAATTATCGATCATTTTCATAATTATCTATCCTGTTCAGGGTTCCAGGTGAGCTAGAATCAATCCCAGCTGACTTAAGGCGAAAGGCGGACAACTCCCTGGACTAGTCGCCAGTCTAAAGAGACACAATCATTCACGCTCGCATTTATTCCATCACTGAGTGGGAGTTTAGACAAAACACATGCACATCTTATCTTACTAAATTTGCAGCTTTAAAGCTCGTCGTATCTCACTGAGCAGCACAGGCTTGCAAGTGCATGCATGCTTAAATCTCTTTAGCAGACACATGCTTATTACTATTTGCTAGTTTGCATACTAGTGTGTGTGCTACTTGTGTACAGTGTATAAGGATATTCAAGCAATACAATGATGCATTAAGTTTGAGTCTCTGAATAGAATTATGTCTAATTTGGGTGATTTGAGCTGAATAAGTTTGGAGAATTACTACAATACAGTACCAAAAAAAAGTGCAAATACTGTAGAAAAATAAATGTTTTAACTTGTTTTACCATGTATCCTGCATTGTTTTTTTGCAGTGAGCCATGGATGAGCTGACAGCACAGGTCACCAGTAGACTGCCTTTCCCTGCGGCGACCCTCAAGGTTGTGGGAGAGGATGAGATCACACTGGACTCTGTGCTTCACGGCAAGTTTACGCTTGGTAAGTGCATTTCTCGCAAAATAATGTGTGTGTGTGTGTGTGTGTGTGTGTGTGTGTGTGTGTGTATATATAAATATATATATCTATAGTTAATAAATACTTGGGCAGGTCACCCAAGTAGATTTTAAGAAAATTTAATAAAAATATATACATTTTTAAAATGTGTCGCGACGAGATATATACCGCATATAACATTAGTTCGCCGTCACTCACTTGTGGATCATGAGGTTAGAGGAGACGCAAGTAGCAGGATTGAGAGGTACGTTCGGCTTTGCTTTGTTTGCTTGGGTGTTCAAACTCCGAGAATGAGGTTAAACTCCGAGACATTTTTTACTCAGATTTTTAGGCCGATGTCCGATTTGTATAAGCTCCGAGACGTTCCATTGTATTGCAACAAAGTTATAGTGTAACAGTCTTTTTAATTTACTACTTCTTTTTTTTTTATGCTTGCCTAATGAAACCTGACAAAACGTCTTTTTTCCTTTGTGCATGGAGGCCATGGAAGACATGCTTGGCTTGCCTGCGGCCCCCATCTCGAGTTCGTCCACGCAATGACCGGAGAGCGTCTGTCTGCGTACTGCTTTAGTGGTGGAGAGCACCCGCCCACTGTACTCACCGCGAGAGACTTCAGCTGGCTCAAAAGGTCAGAGCGTGACTGTATCCCGTTCTTCCAGTCTTTACTTTGTAACCGCAAATTGATTTCCACCGGTGTGAATTTCATTTTAGTTTGTATATGTCTTTGTCACCATAAATCAGAAACAACCACACGGACAAGCAGTTCGGAAAATGGATGGAGTTGTTTACTTGCAGCTTAGTTTATAGCAGATGGGTGTGACGTCACTGAATCTCTCTTCTTTAATCTATAACTGCTTCAAACATCAAAGTTTATGTACGAATGGGGGGAAAAAAAGATTTGTTGACTACATGTTTCTGCAAAGCAAGCGCTTTGTGACAAATATGAAAGCGCAATTCAGTATAAAGATCTTGTATCTAATGTAATTATCAAGTTAAATGCATTGGTTATTCAAGGGCTTTCACTATTCGTGTCTGACCTTAGTGGGTTCACTGTATCATCTACTGTACTAAGAACTTGATTTTGATAATGTCATGGATTTTTGTATCGTTAGGTCTGGATTGCTGGTGGGCTTGGAAGAAACAGAAGGCAGCGTGCTATGTCTCTATGACTTGGGACTGTCCAGAGTGACCAAGGCAGTGATGATACCAGGCAGGGTGAGTGTTCTGCTGTGCACTGGAAGACATCCCAGCTCAACCTAGGTTGTATATTTGTAGTACATTAAAACATTTTCTGGTTGTGTCTTTGCTCGGCTATAGATTACGGCCATTGAGCCCATAGTGAGCTATGGTGGAGCAAGCACTTCCACCCAGCACCTCCACCAGAGTCTTCGCTGGTTCTTTGGCATCGTCGCTGTAGTTACGGATCTTGGCCATGTTCTGCTAGTGGACCTCTGTCTGGATGACCTGTCTTGCAACCAGAGCGAGCTGAATGCTTCAGGTGAGTAGCGTCCATGTTGAGGGATGCCGATCCCCCCTGTGTATTCTCTCATTCTAAGCCTGTTGCTCTATTTGGATTTCACAGCCTTGCAAGTAGTGTCCAAAACTCAGAGAGAGATTCCAAAGCTCAGAGAAGTGAGCTGCAGGGAGGGCAGACACCTTTCCCTCCAGCTCAATGGACCAAGTGGTGTATCGGCTACAGCCCTGCAGTACATCCCCAGAACAAATCAACTGGCTGTGGGATTCTCTGATGGCTTCTTGCAGCTATGGAACTTGAAGTCGTTCAGAAAAGAGTGAGGCTTTCTCCCGTTTCTCAAAATCTGAACAAATACGCTCAATAGTCACTTAATTAGGTACGCTTGCTGTCTAATTGTTGTATTGGGTTAGAACAAAATACTATAAAATAGTTTAATGTTCTATAAACTACTGTCTTTGCCTTCAGGGTGAAATGAATACTTAAAGTTGATTTAGACTTCTAGCTTATGGTGCCGCCTATTGCATTGACTTTTTTCAGTTTTTTTTCCTTTTTGTGGACAACCCTTTTTTTAATTTCTATTAAAAAAATAAGTATACAAATCCTGTTCTTGTATGTATAGATACAACTTCCAGTTGGATGGTGGCAGAGTGCCTGTTTATGCCTTCACCTTCCAGGAGCCGGAAAATGACCCCATGAATTGGTGCTATCTCTGGGCTGTCCAGTCTTCTCAGGATCAGTAAGTTTTCGACACAATTAGACTATTCTTATTTAGTTGTTTTTCCCAAGCACACGGTCTTCCAGAGACACCCATTCTCACCTCTCACTTCCTTCACACCCTTACAGAGAAGGCGATACCGTCAGTCTCCGCCTGCTACAGATGGCTTTCAGTGAGCGGAAATGTCTAGCCTCAGGGAAGATCCTCTATGAGGTATGAGGAGTGTTACTATTTCTGTCTAAGAAAAGTACCCTTACCTGCCGTTATGCTGTTCAGGGTCTAGAGTACTGTGAGGAACGTTACAGTCAGGAGCTGAGTGCGGCAGCTTTTTCTCACAGAGCACAGACCACCAACACCCGTTTGTTGAGCTGCCAGACCATTGAGAAATTCCGACCCCATCCAGACAGGGATGACAGCATGAATGAAGGTCAGATTGGTCACATAATAGTCACAAAAGTATTGAAATAAAAAAAAAAATATGGAGTTGCCCCTCCAGTATTTATAATAGCTTCCAATCTTCAAGATTTTTTTAGTGCGTTTTACTGTTTTTGTTTAACAACCTTCTATCTCTCAGTTGCGTCTCCTGACACCAGCGTGTCCATCTTTAGCTGGCAAGTCAAGGCCTACGGACAGGGAATGCCATCTACATACATTGGGGTTTTTGACATCAACCGCTGGTACCATGCACAAATGCCCGACTCATTCAGGTACAGTGGAGATTGTGTGGATTCCTAATTCACCCGCATTAAGTTAGCAAAT